>NC_091448.1:14000838-14098338 GCF_964237555.1 Oryctolagus cuniculus | reverse complement strand
AATCTTTCTATACCAAAGGTATCTTCTCCACCCAAACCCAAATCCACCCTATCTGGACCCAGTTTGAGAAACTCACTCTCTGAAAGTTCTCTGGGCCACTGGGAAATCCAAAAGCAAAAGCACTTTAATATATGTTGTAACATTCAGATCACTTATCTTATAAGGGCAAAATATTAGAGGTCTTTGTTTCAACAGTGTAGTATGTCTTTGTGTCCTCAAGAGCACACATCATAGTGACTTAAATGTGACAGGCACTATAATACAAGCTGTAAAAAAAAAAAAAAGCCTTACTGTTTCTAAATCTTTTTCCATACTTGTAAAATCCCAGAAAATGATACCTTTTTTTTTTAGAAAGGTATTCTTTCATGGAAAGGAAATTAAAGGAAGTTATTTTAAGGCATCTAATTTTGATATGGTTAGAAAGTGGATATATTCAATGTTTCCATTTTTTAAGTGTAAAACCATATATTTTAATTAGCACATCCAAGAAAATTTTGAAGATGAACAATACCATCATCACCACCTTTATTATTTTCAATTATTTAAAATGGTTTCCTTTGGAGGCCAGCACTGTGGCATAGCGGGTAAAGCCGCCACCTGCAGTGTCAGTGCCTGTTCGAGTCCAGGCTGCTCTACTTCCAATCTAGCTCTCTGCTATGACCTGGGAAAGCAGCAGAGGATGGCCCAAGTCTTTGGACCCCTGCACCTGCATGGGAGACTCCCAAGAAACCCCAGGCTCCTGGTTTCCGATCAGTGCAGCTGTCACGGCTATGAACCAGTGGACAGAAGTTCTGTTTCTCTATCTCTACCTCTGTCTCTCTGTAACTCTGCCTTTAAAATAAAATAAATTAAAAAAAAATAAAATAAAATGGTTTTCCTTTTAAAAATTAGGAAAAAAATTTCAGGTTTTATTTTCTGAAAATGGCCACAGTAACGTTTGTTTATCCATGTTTTTTCCAAGTCCTGCTGCTACTCACCTATCAAAATGGAAAGTCTATGGGGCCAGCGCTGTGGTGCAATGGGTTAAAGCCCTGGCCTGAAGTGCCAGCATCCCACATGGATGCCGGTACTAGTCCCAGCTGCTCCTCTTCCAATCCAGCTCTCTGCTATGGCCTGGGATAGCAGTGCAAGATGGCCCAAGTCCTTGGGCCCCTGCACCCGCGTGGGGGCCCTACATGAAGCTCCTGGCTCCTGGCTTTGGATTGGCTCAGCTCCAGCCATTGAGGCCATTTAGGGAGTGAACCAGCAGATGGAAGACCTCTCTCTCTCTGTCTCTACCTCTCTCTGTAACTCTGTCTTTCAAATAAATAAAACAAATAAAAAAAAGAAGTCTATTTCCACTCTCCTTGAAATCATGCCAGTCTTTATAACTGCCATGACAAATAGATCACAACAGTAGCACTATGATTTCTAAGACTAGAACATAAACAAAAATGACTTCCACCTGGCTTGTCTCTCTCTCTCAGTACTCCTCCTGAAGTTGTTTCAAGTCACATAGGGAAGTATTTCAGCTGAGAATCCCAGCTAAGGTTCTAGGTGACATCAGCTCAACTGCTAGAAATATCAGTAAGTAAACCTTCAGATAATATGGACCCCACATTTTGAGTCATCCCAGCTGACACTGAGTGTAGCACAGACAAGCTAAGACTGCCAAACCCTATACAAATTACATATTCACAAACAAAATACATGTTGTTTCATGTTCAGACATTGATAGAAAATTAGAATACCATAAACTGATACTTTTCCCTACCTGACCACTTTTCAATGTTTATAGTTACAGAACTACACCCAAATTTCTCCTAACATTCACATTCTCATATCTACCCTCTGATAAACTCTGACCTGACCACCTAGCTATCTGATAGCAATACAGATCTGACTAGGTAATGAAATCTTTAATTTTTTTTTTTTTTACAAGCAGGGTGGACAGTGAGAGAGAGACAGAGAGAAAGGTCTTCCTTTACCGTTGGTTCACCCTCCAATGACCGCTGCGGCTGGTGCGCTGTGGCCAGCACACCGCGCTGATCCGAAGCCAGGAGCCAGGTGCTTCACCTGGTCTCCCATGCGGGTGCAGGGCTCAAGGACTTGGGTCATCCTCCACTGCACTCCTGGGCCACAGCAGAGAGCTGGCCTGGAAGAGGGGCAACCGGGACAGAATCTGGCGCCCCGACCAGGACTAGAACCCGGTGTGCCGGCGCCGCAAGGCGGAAGATTAGCCTATTGAGCCACGGCGCCGGCCGGTAATGTAATCTTAACTCAGATATATCACATCCAAAATATGGACAGTTAGCTGTTTAATTTCATACCACACACATGCTATAAACAATCTCCAGCCAGTTCTGTGTCTATAACAAACCCGAATATCACCAATCAAAAACATCCAAAGATTCAGCTTTTCTAAAATGAAACAAAGATAGTTCATGATCTTTTGGCTAAGAAGACCCACCCCATTTATCCATTCCTGACAGCCTGCTTATACTCTGTTGGATCAGGTTCTAGGCCTTTCCATTTAGTATGTAATCTTTGCTAATAGGAGGTTTCACAGACATCATATGATTGGGCCATTCAAGGAAGCCGACAGACCTCTCCCACTTGAGAATCTACTGAATCCTGGTTTCATCACATGATTGGCATCTTCTAACGGTGATTCAGCTGATTTCATCTCTTCTCACTTATCTTTTATGTCTCACAAGTTTCTGTTTATTATGGTTCAGATCCATCTGATTTCTTGTGGACAGACATGGAGAAGAAATCTGGTCTCTTCCTTGAGCGACATAAAAAGAGTGGATGTATTCTTTTAATATTCTGTTCTTAGTCCACCTAAGTCTTATCTAAGAAATTCTATAGAAAACATACCATTTGGGGCAATTCAAGAACTGATAGTACCAGACTACCAGGTCTATTGCAACTGTCTAGGTACTTTATGTGTACATTTGTCTGTCAAACAGTGAAGAAATCTTTTTGCCGTTTGTTGTGAGATCTGCCAGTTCAAAGAGTCAAGTCCCGTTTGGATTCCTGAGTCTTATTATTCATTATAGCCCAGATTCATGTATATGTCTATTACTATAATAATTATAATAATATAGTATTATTATATCAAGGACAATTTATATAATTTGTAATTGCACTGGTCACTTTGGGGGATTCACAACTTCAACCAAGGCTTATATCCCCACATGCTTACACTAGTACACCAAGATACCTAATGCCTCAGTAACTCAAAACTAACTTCTTTGAAGGATTCCCTGGCAAAAGCTAAAAAGACATCTCCATCTCTGTCCCTAACTTCCTACCTTAAAAGTTCAGCCTTATGGATACCAGTTCGTGTTCAGGCTGCTTCTCTTCTGACCCAGCTCTCTGTTATGGCCTGGGAAAGCAGTAGAAGATGGCCCAAGTGCTTGGGCCTCTGCATTCGCATGGGAGACCCAGAAGAAGCTCCTGGCTTCAGACTGGCCCAGCTACAGTAGTTGTTGCCATTTGGGGAGTGAGCCGCCACTTGGGGAGTGGGCCAGTGATGGAAGAGCTCTCTTTATTTATTTATTTAAGTGAATAAAATCTTAAAAATAAAAAAACTTGAGCCTTTATCTCATCTTCCAGTGTTCTAACATTCGAACTCTTCAGATGAAGACCCCACAGTTCTCTCCCAACTTCTTTATCATTATGGGATTCCTTAATATCTTTCTGCCTGGGGCCAGCACTGTGGTTTAGTAGGTTAAGCCTCCACCTGCTGTGCCAGCATCCCATATATGCGCCAGCTCAAGTCCTGGCTGCTCCACCTCTGATCCAGCTCCCTGCTAATGGCCTGGGAAAGCAATGGAAGACAGCCTGAGTGCTTGGGCCCCTGCACCCAAGTGGGAAGATCTGGAGGAAGTTACTGGCTCCTGGCTCTGGATCAGCCCAGCTCCAGCAATTGTGACCATTTGGGAAGTGAACCAGTGATAGAAGACCTCTCTGTCTCTCCTCCCTCTCTCTGTAACTCTACCTCTCAAATAAATACATGAATCTTTTTTAAAAATCTTCCTACCTTAGATATCATGGTCCTATATTCTCTGATGCAGAGTGCCTACACAGTAAGGGACAGACAACTCCCCAGAAAAAAAGTAAAGGCTTAGGTCCAGGAAAAGATACAGAGAAAGCTTACAAAGACAATAACCCTTAGGTTTAGAAGACTGATCTGAGAATCACAAAAGAGGAAAAATACATGGAAGGGGTTATTGAGTATTTTAAACAAGTGCCAAGGCAAGAGACATAAAACATGTGTTTCAATTACATAGTTAGAACCCGAAAATGCTCTCAATATGAAGACTGGCTATAAACCTGATCTCAGTGAATGGGGTAGTTTTATAAGAGGACAACAAATCACAAATTAGTCACTTGAAGTGACTGGAGGGAGTAATTGTCTACCTGTGCCTCTGGAGTGGTTAAGTATGAAGTTAATGCAGATTAAGTGGTTCACAAAAACTCTAGGTTTTGTTTGTTTATAAAAGAATTCCAGGGGCCGGTGCTGTGGCGGCACTGTGGAGCAGCGGGTTAAAGCCCCAGTCTGTGGCACCAGCATCTCATGTGGGCTCCGGCTGAAGTTCCGGCTGCTCCACTTCCGATCCAGCTCTCTGCTGTGGCCTGGCAAAGCAGTAGAAGATGGCCCAAGTCCTTGGGCCCCTGCATCCATATGGAAGACCAGGAAGAGGCTCTTGGTTCCTAGCTTCGGATCAGCTCAGCTCTGGCCATTGCAGCCATTTGGGGAGTGAACCAGAAGAATGGAAGACCTCTCTCTCTCTCTTTCTCTGGCTCTACCTCTCTAACTCTGTCTTTCAAATAAATAAAATAAATCTTTAAAGAATTCCACATGGGTGCAGGGGCCCAAGCACTTGGGCCATCCTTCACTGCTTTTGTATGATTGGGGACAACTTAAGAATACATGCCTGAAGGTTATTATTATTATTATTATTTTTTGACAGGCAGAGTGGACAGTGAGAGAGAGAGAGATAGAGAGAAAGGTCTTCCTTTGCCGTTGGTTCACCCTCCAATGGCCGCCATGGCTGGCACGCTGCCGCCGGCACACCGCGCTGATCCGATGGCAGGAGCCAGGTACTTCTCCTGGTCTCCCATGGGGTGCAGGGCCCAAGCACTTGGGCCATCCTCCACTGCACTCCCGGGCCACAGCAGAGAGCTGGCCTGGAAGAGGGGCAACCGGGACAGAATCCGGCGCCCCGACCGGGACTAGAACCCGGTGTGCTGGCGCTGCAAGGCGGAGGATTAGCCTAGTGAGCCGCGGCGCCAGCCTGAAGGTTACTTTCATGCACTCTACTAGCTCTAGGGTGTCCCTGTAAAGCAACTATTAGTTGCTATTCGTCAAGTGAAGTAGTGAGGTTAAGAAAGTTAAAAGTCCTTTGTTAAGTTTTATTATCAATTACAGCACCAGCATCCTTACCAGGAGTAGCTTCAAAACAGTACCAAAGACTGAAATAGTGTACAAACAAAAGGTAAAAAGACAGATGAAAATGAGAATAGAGTATTCTTTTCCAAAAGTACAACCTGAGGAGTGATCATTGTGCTGCAGCAAGTTAAGCCACCACTTGGAACTCCTGAATCCCATATTGCAGTGCCAGCTCAAATCCTGACTATTTCGTTTCTGATCCAGCTGCCTGCTAATGTATCCTAGGACCCTTCCACCCACATGGGAGACCTGGGTGGAGTTCCTGGTTCCTGGCTTTGGCCTGGCCTGGCCCTGGGAGTTGCAATCATTTGGGGAGTGACTCAAGGAAAGGAAGATCAACTGATCAATCAATCGATCTATCATCTATCTATCTCTCCCCTCCTGTGTCTCTCTTTCAGTTAAATAAAAATATTTTTTAAAAAGCCACACCTGAAAAGAGGAAATGCATAATTTATACGAAACGGGTTAAAGAAGAGCTTTTGAAAGTAAAAGTCGTGTGGATATTTGAATTCTGGGGGGAAATCAGAGAGAGGTACTTAAGGACAAAATTCCACAGCCAAAACAGGGGAACTAACTTATCTTGAAATCACAAGGAACACACTCATGCATTTCTGAAGATCAGCCCAGCACCTATGATCTCTTTCTGAATACAAAATGCACTTAGACTACTTTCCTCTCAAGAAGCCAGAAACTTGACAACATCCTGAATTTTACCTCTTCCCATTTTTCACATTCTCTGGATTGGACGTAAGATGTATCTGAACAATAACTAACATTCATTGAGGGTCTGCTACTTCTCATGCACTGTGCTAAGCACTTTACATGATTAGCTCATTAAATTCTCAAGATTGGTAACTTCATTCCCACTCTACAAATGGAAATTAAAGATTAAAGAGGATCAGTAAATAAGGATACCTAGTAAAGTCACACTTCACTATCATACATTGCTTCTCATCATCTATTAACTACTCATTACTTTCATGTTACTCTAAGCCTCTCTTTAAATTGTGGATGGGGCAGGGAGCAGACAGCACTGTGTTCTAGTGGGCTAAAGCCACTGTCTCCAATGCAGGCATCCCACATGGTTGCTGGTTCATTTCCCAGATGCTCCTCTTCCAATCCAGTTCCCTACTAATGGCCCGTGAATAGCTGCAGAAGATGGCCCAAGTGTCTGGACCACTGCCACCTATGTGGAAAACCTGGAAAAAGCTCCTGGCTTTGGCCTTGCCCAGCCCTGGCCTTTGTGGCCACCAGGGATTGAACCAGTGGATGGAAGACCAAAATCTCTAACTCTTTCAAATAAATAATCTTTAAATAAATGAGGGGGGAAGTGAAGCATTTAACCTCCAGAAGTTTTGACTGTTAGCACATTATTCACAAATTTCTTTACTGGCTATGATGTCTGAAGCCAGACTGACCAAAGAATCCTGTATAAACCACACCACATGGTTAATAACAACTCCCCAACACTCCTAACATCAACTCTCCAGGGAATGTGTATTAATGAAATAAAATAAATCTCAAACTGACTTATATTCAGGCAACTGTGGGAAACAGACATGCACAGAAAACACATACCCACACCCACACACACCCACACCTTGTAATTCAAACACATACTTGGGGCCGGTGCTGTGGAGGGTAAAGCCACCATCCGCAGTGTCAGCATCCCATATGGGCACCAATTTAAGTCCTGGCTGCTCCACTTCTGATCCAGCTCTCTGCTGTGGCTTGGGAAGGTAGTGGAGGATGGCCCAGGTCCTTGGGCCCCTGGCGCCCCTGTGGGAGACCCGGAGGGAAGCTCCTGGCTCCTAGCTTTGAATCGGCATAGCTCTGGCCACTGCAGCCAATTGGGGAGTGAACCTGCAGATGGAAGACCTCTCTCTCTCTCTCCTTCTCTGTGTAACTCTTGACTTTCAAATAAATAAATAAATCTTAAAAAAAAAAAAATTCATCCTATTTGACCTAAAACCTGATTCTAAAGGAAGTTAGAAATGCTTAATCTACCCTTTTATTAGCTGACGGGCGAGTGTAAAATGAGACAAAAGCTAAATCCTTAAGCGGGGGAAAAACTGTTCATAGGCCTCCAGATCACTGTCAAGAAACCTAGACAATTCAGGAAGGCAGGGCTTAAAATGAAACACAGATTATCTGGGTTCAAATTATAGCTCTCCCACACTTAACTAGCTGTGTGCCCTCGGACAAATTAACAACCTTATTGAGATCTGTGTTTCTGAGGATTATATCTGTACTTACCTACTTCGTAGTATTACTTTGAGGACTGACATGATCTAGGCAAGTAATTTCTTAAAACATGGCAAATAAGAATATATGCTTTTTATTATCACAATAAAAGGTAAAAATCTCTGGTGATGGATTCCTCTATATTCAGGTGCTAAACTACAATTTGATCGGGGATTCTTAAAAAAAAAAAATGTGGGGGGATCTTTTTTTATTTATTTGAAAGGCAGAGTTAGAGAGAGGGAGAGAGAGAGATCTTCCATTCACTGGTTCATTCCCCTAATGGCTACAACATCTATGCCAAACTCAGGAGCCTAGAACTCCATCCTGGTCTCCCACAAGAGTTTCAGGGACCCAATTACAGTTAACATGATGGGTTAGGACACCTACATCCTGTATCAGAGTGCCTGGGTACAATTCTCAGCTCCAGCTAATACAGATCCTGGGAGGCAGTGGTGAAGCCCAAGTAGTCACCCACATGGGAGACTTGGATTGAGTACCTAGCTGCTAGCTTGCAGCTCCCCACCAACCCCCTACTGTCGCGGGCATTTGTGCAATGAACCAGCAGCTAGAGCTTGCTCTTTTTGCCTCTCAAAAACAGAAGCAGAGAAAAGAACTCCCTTTTCACTAACTATTCCACACCTACTCAATATCATTCCGGGTGAAATGTTTGTATTAGCTGATAAAAATAATAATAGTTATTTACATGAACACTTTAGCATGTATTAACCATGCACCACAATAATCATTAAATGTGTCATATTTGCTTTGTTTCAAGTTGAAATTCCAGAATTCAACTATCTTCATTGGTTTGTTGTACACAAGCATAATCTTACAACTTAATTAGAAGCATCATGGGTTTCAGTAAAATCCTGGTCCCTACAATTCCGATGCTTCGATAACATGCTTAAGACAGCAAACAACTCTCAACACTAACCTTTATTTAGAGGTAACTTAAGAACATAGGCAACTGCGAAGAGAACAGTTCCCCAAAAAAGCTGTAAAGAGTTTTATACACTCCATGCAAATCTACTATAAAAACATAACATGCAGGAACAAGCATTGTGGTAAAGCAAGTTAAGCTACCACTTGCAACATCGGCATCCCATACTAGAGTGTCAGTTTGAGTCTCGACAATGGCACTATCAATCCAGTTCCTTGCTGATAAACCTGGGAAGTAAATAGTATTTAGGCCCCTGTCACCCATATGAAAGACCCAGATGGAGATACTGGCTCCTGGCGTCAGCCTGGCCCAGTGTAGCTACTGCAGCCATTTGGGGAGTGAACCAAGGGATGGAAGATCTCTACCTTTCAAATAAATAAATCTTTAAAAAAATAATAACATGCAAATCAAGCACTTCAGATGAAAACTAGCTCCCCAAACACAAACGGGAAAATCTAACATTTCAAGACAAATTAGGGACCAGCATTGTAGCACAGCGGGTAAAGTCACCGCCTGTGATACCAGCATCACATACAGGCACCAGTTCAAGACCAGGCTGCTCCACTTCTGATCCAGTACCAGCTAATGCACCTTGGAAGGTAGCATAAGATGGCCCAAGTGCTTGGGCCCCTGCACCCATGTGAAAGATCTGAAGGAAGCTCCTGACTCCTGGCTTCAGCCTGGTCCAGCCCCGGCCGTTTCAGCCATTTGAGGAATGAACCAGCAGATGGAAGATATTTCTCTCTCTTCCTCTAACTCTTTCAAATAAATAAATAAATCTTTTTAAAAAAGATCAAATATGTATCAAATTGGTAAAAATTTAAAAGATGTATCACAACTCAGTATTTTCACATTTACAAAGAAACAAGCATTTTTTAAATACATGGCCACGAGTGTAAATTAACATAACCTCTTTGAAGGGCAATTCTGCATATTCTGACAAGGCTTGAAACACAATTACCTTATAATTCACTAACAACCCTAGGAATATATTCCATAGACATACTTAAACATGAACCAGAGTATTTACTGGTTACTATAACAACCAAAAAGAGTCTTCTCTATTTGTCTCCTATTCAAGCAATAGGAAATAAGAGTCCTCTCTTCTGGCGACAGGCATGTAGTGTCAAGACTTAAGTCACCACATGGAGCCGGCCCCATGGTGCAGTAGGTTAATCTTCTGTCTGTGGCACCGGCATCCCATATGGACACCGGTTCTGGTTTCGGCTGCCCCTCTTCCAATCCAGCTCTCTGCTGTGGCCTGGGAAAGCAGTAGAAGATGGCCCAATTCCTTGGGCCCCTGCACCCGTGTGAGAGACCTGGAAAAAGCTCCTGGTTTCTGGCTCTGGATCGGCGCAGCCCACCTGTTGTGGCCATCTGAGGAGTGAACCAATGGAAGGAAGACCTTTCTGTCTCTCCCTCTCACTGTCTGTAACTCTACCTCCCAAATAAATAAATAAAATCTTAAAAAAAAAAAAAAAAAAGTTAAGTCACCATTTGACATGCCAACATCCCATCTAGTTTCTTGGTAATGCCACTGTGGAAGGCAGCAGATGAAGCTCTTGGTTCCTGGCTTCAGCTTGGTCCAGCCTGGCCATTGTGGCCATCTGGGGAGTGAACCAGTGGATGGAAGATCTCTCTTGCTTACGTGAGTATTCTCTCCCTAAGTCTGCATTTCAAATAAATAAATCTTTTTTAAAAAAGATCAAATAAGCATATAATCTAAGTATGTTTTTGTCACATAGGTCTTTGTTATTATGTTCAAGCATTCCAAAATGAGCAGCAAAACACGACAACATGTAAGGTACTGATTTTTCTTTTATTACTAGACAAGAACAGAGATACAAGAATATACATTAAAATTCAATAGCCATTAGTATAAGAATATAATTCTCAAATATACCCTATCAAAAAAATAATGTATTAACTGCACTAAGTGGCAACTATTAAAGACATAACTATGACAAAATGTCAATATAAAACATCATAAAATTATCCCATTATCTTTAAACATCATAAGAATAAAAGATACTTCTCACAGAATTTTTTTTTAAATCAATTATTCTGGGGCCATCATCGTGGCATAGTGGGTTAAGCTGCCATCTGCAGTGCTGGCATCCCAAATGGGCACCAGTTTGAGTTCCAGCTGCTCCACTTCCAATCCAGCTCCCTGCTGATGGGCCTGGGAAAACAGTGGAAAACAGTCCAAGTCCTTGGGTCCCTACTCCACGTGGGAGACCCGGAGGCAGCTCCTGGCTTTGGATCAGCTCAGCTCCGGTTGTTGTGGACATCTGGGGAGTGAACAAGCAGATGGAAGATCTCTCTGACTCTCCCTCTCCCTCTATAACTCTGCATTTCAAATAAATAAGTATTTTTTTAAACTCCGTAATTAACACACAATTAATCTTAGGTGTTTAAATTTAACTGAAAAGTGATCTCTGTTAAATATAAGAGTGGGAATGGGAATAAGAGAGGGAGAAGATGTACAGTTTGGGACATGCTCAATTGGGCTTGCCCCAAATGGTAGAGTTAGAAATGTGCCAGGGGATTCCAATTCAATCCCATCAAGGTGGCATGTACCAATGACATCTCACTAGTCCAAGTGATCAAATTCAGTTCACAATTGATCATAATGACAGGTCTAAGAGTCAAAGGGATCACACAAACAAGACTGCTAAAAAATCAACTATTCTTATAAGTTCTGCACGCGCTGATTGCACCAGCCACTAAAAATCAACTATTCTAAGTAAAGTAGTTTCTGGTTATTAGAACAAAGAAATGATAAAATTATAGAAAAGGGTATCATACTGTGCATCTGTACTAAAAAAGACTACTTGAACCTGTTTCCTTGATATAACAGAGCTATAGAAATCCCATACGAGCTTATGTGCTTCATATACATGTGTATGTTTTTAGTATTCTGAGAAACACACTTTAAATTTTTTCCACAGTATAAGAAGTTCTAAGTTCAAATTTTTGGTGGAATGGAGGAATTCTGGAACTCTGTATATCCTGCCCTTGAGAATTTTATTATCTAGTTATAGCTTGAAGCCACAACTAAGAAATAACACAGCTACAAACAAGTTAGTGCGAAACAACTAGGCTCAATGAATTACCAAAATATTTGTAGCCAACACAAAGGGTAGTTCAAAATAAGAAAGCTCAATTAACAGAATATTTATCAAGCACACAACTATATAAAGGCATTATATGTGGAAAATAAATACTGTCATCCAGCAAGGCAGTTAAGATAAACAAGCACAGTAGCAAGCCCTGTGTGACAGGTGCCTTAAGTTTAAGAAAAGAGTTAAAATTCCAGAGCGAAGAACTCAAATGAGCTTCTAAATGATTTGAAGAAGCTAAAGGAAGTAATTTTAACTTAACTCTTTAGATAGGTACAAATTTTCTCCAGTAGTAAGACCAAAGAAAGCACAACCCAGTAGGAAAAAACAGAAACAAAATTAAAAGATGAAAATGGCAAGACATGAGACAGTGAAATAAACATTCAAGTTCGCTAGAATTTAGGTTAAATAAAGAAAAGAAATAGTTAAGGCTAAAAAGCAAACTGGTTTTAATTTTTGGAATGGCTTGAATGACAAGCTAAGGAGCTTGGATCTGATCCTGTAAACAACAGGCAGCTATTAAAGGTTTTCAAGAGGGGAAAGACATGATCAAAGTGATACTCTAGGTAAAATAATCTGATAGTGATGCCCAGAACAGGCTGCAGGAAGGAGGACTGCACAAAGAGAAACCATGTGTTTGTTAACTAAGCAATAATTTCACTCTGATGTCAAAAGGACCGAATTATGGTAGCGGAAGGAGTAAGAATGGAAAAGAAAGGAATAGGTCAAGAGAGATTTCAAAGGAGAAAGAACAGGGCTTGACAATTTACTGAGCTGTGAGGAATGGTGAATCAATTATAAACTCAAGGTTCCGCCTTGCCTGGAAATGTTATACTAACTTCTTACTACCTCCTGGAAAAAATCCAGACTCCTCAACCTACCAGTAAGTCACTGTACCATCTAACTTGAAGAGTTTCTTTTCTCCCCCTCCTTACACATAACTTTGTACTTTTTAATCTTCTGATTTTGTTCATGTTCCTCTCTCCACCTGGAGATTAGGGCAGTTTGGGTCTAGGGGCTTAGCCCACTAGAATTACTTCAACTGAAACTGGGACAGGAGAGGTTCCCAAAAGGAAAAATAGGATAAAAGTTACCAGAAAGAAAAACAGATAAGCAGGCAAAAACCACAAGCATCCTCTAGTTAAACAGTTGACAATTTACAAAATAGGGGAAACTGGTAACTGCTTACATCCTGGGAGGGGGTGGGGTGGAAACTAAGAAACAAAGGGATGGAAATTAATCTTTTCACGGTACATACAGGGTAAACTTGCCATGCATATACACTTAGCTAACTTTTAAAAACTTTTTAGATAATGCACAAAAGACACAAAAACGGCAACAACTTGATTAGCCAAGTCATTTCAAATAAATCACAGTATCATAACAAGTTATATCCTGGGCCAAATGCCTGCCCCTCCATTTTTGGGATAGGTGCTGTGGTGCAGTGGGTGCAGTCAAATCTCATTCTTCATAGTTCAAGCCAAGTAACATTATCCCAAGGTAACACTGATCTTTTCCCCCTCTCATTGTGTAGCAAAGTTAAAAACTTTTAAATACAGGGATGGAAGGTGCACACCATTTTGTGTTTGCTTATCAACATAAATCTAGTTTTAAACCCAGAAAAAGGAAGGAATTTCTGAGCCAAAGGCAGACTTTTTTTTTTTTTTTTGACAGGCAGAGTGGACAGTGAGAGAGAGAGAGAGAGACAGAGAGAAAGGTCTTCCTTTACCATTGATTCACCCTCCAATGGCCACTGCAGCCGGCACACCACCCTGATCCGAAGCCAGGAGCCAGGTGCTTTTCCTGGTCTCCCATGTGGGTGCAGGGCTCAAGGACTTGGGCCATCCTCCACTGCCTTCCTGGGCCACAGCAGAGAGCTGGACAGGAAGAGGAGCAACCGGGACAGAATCCAGCGCCCCTACCGGGACTAGAACCCGGGGTGCCGGTGCCACAGGCGGAAGATTAGCCTAGTGAGCTGCGGCGCCGGCGGCAGAGTTTCCATCGCTGGTTTACTCCCCAATGTCCCTAACAGCTGGAACTGGGCCACGTGAAAGCCAGGAGCCAGGAACTCTATCTGGGTCTCCCACATGGGTTGCAGACACCCAAGCACTTGAGCCATCACCTGCTGCCCCCAAGATGCATTTGCAGGAAAGTGGAGTAGCCAGGACTTAAACCTGTACTCCAATTTAGGATGCAGGTATCCCAACTGACAGATTAACCCACTGCACCACAGCACCTATCCCAAAAATGGAGGGGCAGGCATTTGGCCCAGGATAACACATTGTTTGGAAGGCCCATATCCCATATCAGAATACCTGGGTTTCAGTACCAGCTCTGTCTGCTCCTGATTCCTACTTTCTGCTAATGCACTCTCTGGGAGGCAGCAGGTGATGGCTCAAGTCCCTTCTACTCATGTTGGAGATCTAACATCCTTGCTCCTGGTTTCAGCTAGCTCAGCCACTGCTGTTGCCAGCACTTATGGAGTGAACCAGCAGACGAGAGCACTTTTTCTGTCTTTATTCCTTTCAAGTAGATTTACAAAAAAAACCTAACATTCAAACTGTAGGACCACAAAAGCCTGAAATAATAAAGATATTACTAACTAGGATGGAAAAGGCAATTTGTATTTTAGAAAAAAATGCAACACAGTAAGAAAACCACCCCAAAGAAGTCCCTAAATACACATTCAATGGTGTCAAAATTAAAATGTGTTGAAAGATGCAAACTTTTTTTTTTTTTTAATTTTTAATTTTTTGACAGGCAGAGTGGACAGTGAGAGAGAGAGACAGAGAGAAAGGTCTTCCTTTGCCGTTGGTTCACCCTCCAATGGCCGCCGCGGCCGGCGCGCTGCGGCCGGCGCACCGCGCTGATCCGATGGCAGGAGCCAGGAGCCAGGTGCTTTTCCTGGTCTCCCATGGGGTGCAGGGCCCAAGCACCTGGGCCATCCTCCACTGCACTCCCTGGCCACAGCAGAGGGCTGGCCTGGAAGAGGGGCAACCGGGACAGAATCCGGCGCCCCGACCGGGACTAGAACCCGGTGTGCCGGCGCCGCTAGGCGGAGGATTAGCCTAGTGAGCAGCGGCGCCGGCGAAAGATGCAAACTTTAAGATTTTTTTCTCCAACTGTTTCCCACAATTGTTTTCCTCAAATATAGAAGAGTAAAAATCTTATTCTTCATAATGCTAAGGACTACTTGAAATGTTTAATCCAGGCTAGTCATGTTTTTAAACTCTATTTAAGAGTTTATCACTTTTGGCCAACGCCGTGGCTCACTTGGCTAATCTTCCGCCTGCGGCACCGGTATGGGTGCCAGGTTCTAGTCCCGGTTGCTCCTCTTCCAGTCCAGCTCTCTGCTGTGGCCCGGGAAGGCAGTGGAGGATGGCCCAAGTTGTAGCAGCCATTGGGGAGTGAACCAACAGAGAGAAAGGTCTTCCTTTTTCCATTGGTTCACCCCCCAAGCGGCCTCCACGGCCAGCACGTTGCAGCCAGGTGCTTCCTCCTAGTCTCCCATGCGGGTGCAGGACCCAAGGACCTGGGCCATCCTCCACTGTACTCCCGGGCCACAGCAGAGAGCTGGCCTGGAAGAGGAGCAACCGGGACAGAATCCGGCGCCCCAACCGGGACTAGAAGCCAGGGTGCCAGCGCCGCAGGTGGAGGATTAGCCTAGTGAGCCATGGCGCCGGCCAAGAGAATATCACTTTTAAAAAAAAAAAAAAACTATTAGATCTTGGTTCTTTTTAATTTTTTGTGTTCTTGTTTTTGTCTTTAAGATTTATCTATTTGAAAGGCAGAATGAGAGCAAGAACTAGAGATCTTCCATCCACTGGTTCACTCCCCAAAGAGTTGTGACAGCTTAAGCTGCTCCAGGCTGAAACCAGGAGCCAGGAACTGCATCTGGGCCTCCCACATGGGTGGCAAGGGCCCAAGCACTTGGGCCATCATCTGCTTCTCTCCCAGGTGCCATTAGGAAGGAGCTGGATGGGCAGCTGAACAGCCAGGACTCAAACCAGCACTCTGATATGGGAGACTGGCATCACAAGCAGCAGCTCAACCTGCTGCCCCTAGATCTTAGATTCATCTAAGTAATTCTATAACCAAAACTACACTAACTCAGGACTCCAAAGACAGCATGCTAGACAGCAGAATGCACATCAAAATAGGAGTCAGTGGACCACTGTTAAATAAGATACTTAATTTCTGAGTTTCTTTTTTCTGTGATATGAAGAAATTGGACCCTATGCTGAGGAAAGAGAAAAAGAATGTCCACGTATGTAATTTTACATATGATCCAGAAAATTCACAGTAACCTCTGGAGCCAATCCAAAGACTTCTTAAAGGTCTACATACCACAGGTTAAAGTAATTGTTTGGATCTCAGCCAGCTCTAAAACTTCAGTGTGTCTATAGAGCGAGTATTTTAGCAATAAAGCTATGAGCTGACAAAGCGGAGAAAAAGAAAAAAGTTCAACAGTAAAAATGATTAGTTTAATAAAGACTTTAAGATTCAATAATTTTAAGACATAACAGGCCGGTGCTGCGGCTCAATAGGCTAATCCTCCGCCTGTGGCACCGGCACACCAGGTTCTAGTCCGGGTAGGGGCGCTGGATTCTGTCCCGGTTGCTCCTCTTCCAGGCCAGCTCTCTGCTGTGGCCCAGGAGTGCAGTGGAGGATGGCCCAAGTCCTTGAGCCCTGCACCCGCATGGGAGACCAGGAAAAGTACCTGGCTCCTGGCTTAGGATCAGCGCACTGCTCCGGTCGCGGTGGCCATTGGAGGGTGAACCAACACCCTCTCTGCCTCTCTCACTGTCCACTCTGCCTGTCCAAAAAAAAAAAAAAAAAAAGACATAACAGCTTCTCTTTCTTACAAAATTGTCAAACACTAAAAAACTGATTATGTTCACAGCTGGCAATGCATTTTCACAAACTTGGGTTATGTAAATCTGTAAACTAGAGTTCTAATACAGAACCTCTCCCAGGGAAAAATACACAAGACTTTTACAGAATTCAGTCTCCTATCCTGGATTGGTTTGGTCTTCAGGCTTACTATCCCAGGACTTCTCTTTGCCTTTCCGGCCTTTCCCTGGTATATATGAATATAATCCTTCTTGTGTTCTTGCATAGTGTGCCCTCATTGGCAGGTGGGCATAATGAGTGGAAATAATTTTTCAAGAGCTGGCATCCAAAATGCCTTTATTCTGCCTTTACACTTCACTGAGCATATGGTTGAGTCTAGGCAAGAAATTATCTTCCCTCAGAATTTTGAGGGCACTGAACTTCTGGTATTCCTGTTGAGAAGTCAATGCCATTGCTAATTCTTAATGTCAAAGTGCAAAGTCTAACAACTGAGTGGTAAGACTTCCTCCACCATTTGGCAACTGATGGCTTTCACTGCAGAGTATCTGGCTGGGTGATGTGGCTGCTTCATTAGGAAACTCCAAAATTCAGAAGTGTTTTCTCTGGAGCTACCCAATTTTTCCAGAAAGACTTCTTCATAAAGGACAAAAGCTGGTTTTCTTGGCTGCTAGTATTCTTGGAGTTAAACAGTGCCATTGGGCTAGGAGTTTTATCATTTAAGATGAAACCAGGATGGGGCTAGAACTGTGGTGTAGCGGGTAGAGCTGCCACCCTGCAGTGCTGGCATCCCATATGGGCACCGGTTTGAGTCCCAGCTGCTCCACTTCCGATCCAGCTCTCTGCTACAGCCTGGGAAAGCAGTAGAAGATGGCTTGGGCCCCTGCACCTGCATGGGAGACCTAGAAGAAGCTCCAGGCTCCTGGCTTTGGACTGGCCCAGCTCCAGCCATTGTGGCCATTTTGAGAGTAAACCAGAGAATGGAAGACCCCTCCCCCCCGCCTCTGCCTAACTCTGCCTTTCAAATAAATAAATAAATCTTAAAAAAAAAAATGCCTGCCACAGTGCCAGGCATCCCTGGTCTGCAGCCACTTTGGTTAACTGCGTAAGTCTTCAACTCTTTTAAAGGGTGGGGGAAGAAAAGTCACCCATCTATTCCAAATGATGTGTGTACAGAACCTTTCACAGAATTTAAACCACTCCCTACTTTAAGCCCCATATCTCACCTGCACCCTCAGATGTATCTGCTTTCTCTAATTCCTTTCTCTCTCTAGAGGTCTGTGAAGCTAAAGTCCTTAGTATCTCCCTCTGCAGATATTTTATATTCTACTTTCTTCACTAAATAATTTGATAATAAGCTAATAACCCTCTATCTTGGGCCAGCATTGTGGCATAGCAGTTAAAGCCGCCGCCTGCAGTGCTGGCATCCCATATAGGTACCAGTTCGAGCCCTGGCTGCCCCACTTCTGATCCAGCTCTCTGCTGTGGCCTAGGAAAGCAGAACATGACCCAGGTGCTTGGGGCCCCCACACCTACATGGGAGACCTGGATGAAGCTCCTGGATCCTGGCTTCAGATCAGCTCAGCTCTGGCCATTGGAGCCATTTGGGGAGTGAAACAGCAGATGGAAGACACCCTAGCCTCTCTGTAACTCTGCCTTTCAAATTAATAAATCATTAAAAAATTATTTGAAAGGCACAGACATATATTCCATCTACTGGTTCATTTCCTAAATGCTCACAATAGCCAGGCTTCAGCCAGGTTGAAGCCAGGAGCCTGAAACTGCATCTGGGTCTCCTATGTGAGAGATGGAGACCCAAGCATTTGAGCCATCATCTGCCATCTCACAGAGTGCTCATTAGCAGGAAGCTACATTAGAAGCAGAGCAGAGATTCAAACCCAGGTACTTTGATACAGTATATAGGCATCCTAGATGTCTTAATCACTGTGCCACATGCCTACTCATTCTGCCTGAAATTTTTTGACATTACTTATTTGCTGTCTCCTGTTCTTTTTGCTCTTATACATTTAAGCAGTTTTTACACCTTTATTCTTATTGGGTGGGGTTTTGAGACAAAGCAGAAATAAACATTTTGTCCAATCCCCTATGCTTAAAAAAAAGACATCTTTTTTTTTTTTTTCAGAGTGACAGAAGGAGAGACAGAGTTTTTTTTTTTTTTAAGATTTATTTGAAAGAGTTACACAGAGAGAGGAGAGGCAGAGAAAGAGAGAGGTCTTCCACCCGATGGTTCACTCCCCAATTGGCCGCAATGGCCAAAGCTGCACCGATCCGAAGCCAGGAGCTTCTTTCAGGTCTCCCATCTGGGTGCAGGGGCCCAAGGACTTGGGCCATCTTCCACTGCTTTCCCAGGCCATGGCAGAGAGCTGGAGCAGAAGTGGAGCAGCCGAATCTCAAACCAGCACCCATATGGGATGCCGGAGCTTGAGGCCAGTGCGTTAACCAACTGCACTACAGCATCAGCCCCCTTGTTTTTGGTTTAAGATTAAAAAAAATAATAATAATAATAATACCGGGCCAGCGCCGCGGCTCACTAGGCTAATCCTCCGCCTAGTGGCGCCGGCACACCAGGTTCTAGTCCCGGTCCGGGCGCCGGATTCTGTCCCGGTTGCCCCTCTTCCAGGCCAGCTCTCTGCTGTGGCCAGGGAGTGCAGTGGAGGATGGCCCAAGTGCTTGGGCCCTGCACCCCAGGGGAGACCAGGAAAAGTACCTGGCTCCTGGCTCCTGCCATCGGATCAGCGCGGTGCGCCGGCCGCAGCGCGCTGGCCGCGGTGGCCATTGGAGGGTGAACCAACGGCAAAGGAAGACCTTTCTCTCTCTCTCTCTCTCTCTCTCACTGTCCACTCTGCCTGTCAAAAAAAAAAAAACAAAAAACAAAAAAAAAAAAAACACCATATTTAGAATTAGCCAGCGGGACTTAGTTCCAGGATCCCAATTTTGTCAGCAACATCCCACGCATCATAATCAGGAGCCAGTCGACCTTTTGCCTTCTCTCCATCTGGCCTATCAGAGTATTGATCTTGGCCACATCAATGTCATAGTTTCTTCACACATGTTTGATGTGTTACTTGTTGGATCTGACGTGAATATACGCAATGTTTATAGTGTGGTTTTTTCTGTCTTCATCAATGCAGACTCAGTGGTCAGGATGAACCGGATGATAGCAAAATGGTCAAGCTTACTTCTAGGGGTGCTCTTCCAGGGAATCTGGGTTATTTCCAGAGTCATAGTGATGTGGGTCACTGAAAGGCTATCATTTTTGGTGGTTATTGTCACCTTTCAGAACTGCCTTCCCAACCTTCAAAGCATTTCAGCTTTAGGAGGGGAACAAGCTTCCTCCTTCACTTTCAATGCCACCCACTTTAAGAATCAGAATAGATAATTAGTTTTGAGAGTCAATATTCACTTCAGAATGGGAAAATGCAACTTGTTTTGAGATGTCACATAACATGAAGTTCACTGTTTTAAAATTTAAAATTCAGTAGTTTTTAGTATATTGATATTGCTGCACAACCAACCACAATATCTAATTCTAGGACAGTTCCATCACTCCAAAAAGAAACCCCATTCCTATTAGTAGTCATTCATAATTCTGCCTCCCCATCTCCTGGCAACTATGAAACTGCTTTTTGTCCCTCTGGATTTGCCTCCATTTTTATCTCTATGAAATAATTCAAAACAGCTTTCTGATTGTGTCCTTTTTTTCAACCAGCATGTTTTTGAAATCATCCATGCTACAGTTTATCACTTTATTGCCTTTTTCTAGCTTAACAATATCTCATTGTATAATTATACCACACTTTGGGTATTTTTTAAAGATGTATTTATTTATTTGAAAGGCAGAGTTCCTGTTACAGAAAGAAGGGGAGAGAAAGAGAGATCTTCCATCTGCTGGTTCACTTCCCAAATGGCCACAATGGCAGGGACCAGGCCAGAGCTACAAGCTTTGAACTCCATCAAGTTCTTCCACATGGATGTCAGAGGCCCAAGCACATAGGCCATCTGTTGCTGCCTTCCCACTCACATTAGTAGAAAGCAGCATCAAAGGCCGGTGCCATGGCTCACTTGGCTAATCCTCCGCTTGCGGCGCCGGCACCCCGGGTTCTAGTCCTAGTTGGGGCGCCGAGTACTAGTCCCGGTTGCTCCTCTTCCAGTCCAGCTCTCTGCTGTGGCCCGGGAGGGCAGCGGAGGATGGCCCAAGTGCTTGGGTCCCTGCACTCGCATGGGAGACCAGGAGGAAGCACCCAGCTCCTGGCTTCGGATCGGTGTAGCGCCGGCCGTAGCAGCCATTAGGGGAGTGAACCAACGGAAGGAAGACCTTTCTCTCTGTCTCTCTCTCACTGTCTATAACTCTCTGTCTCTCTCTCACACACACTAACTCTGCCTGGCAAAACATTAAAAAAAAAAATTTTTTTTTTAAATGAAGGATCAGAAGTAGAGCAATTGGGACTCAAACCAGAGCTCATATGGGATGCCAGCATCATAGGAACCAGCTTAAACTGTTGCACCACAAAGCTAGTCTCATCACATTTTGTCTATGCATTCACCAGTCAATAGACTCCTGGGTTGTTTCCCCCACACTATTTTGGCTATTATGAATAATATTAAGTGTAAGTTTCATGTGAACATGTTTTTAATACTCCGATATACATACCTAAAAGTGAATTTGCTGGATTACACAAAAAGCATGTTTAGCTTTGTTTTTTAAAATACCTATTGGGGCCGGCACTGTGATGTAGCAGGTTAAGCCGCCACCTGTAGTGCCAGCATCCCATATGGGCACCGTTTCAAGTCCTGGATGCTCCACTTCCGATCCAGCTCTCTGCTATGGCCTGGGAAAGCAGTGGAAGATAGTCCAAACCCTTGGGCTCCTGCACCTGAGTGAGAGACCCAGAGGCTTCTGACTCCTGACTTTGGATCAGCGCGGCTCCGGCCATTGCGGCCATCTGGAGAGTGAACCAGCAGATCAAAGACCTCTGTCTCTCCCTCTGTCTGAAACCTTACGTCTCAAATAAATAAATAAAAATTTTAAAAATATATATTTATTTGAGAGCGAACTCCCATCCACCAGCATACTTCCCAAATGCCTACAACAGTTGTGGGGCCGAAATTGGAAACCAGGAACTGAATCCAGATCTCCCACATGAGTAGCAGGAGCCCAATAACTTGAGCCATCACCACTGCCTACACCAAAGTTTGCATCAGCTAGAATTAGAAGCCAGAGCTGGGAATCAAACTTAGGTACTCTAATGTAGGGGCAAGCATTTTAAACACGAGGCTAAATGTCTGCTCCCCTCAAAGTGTAACTTCTTGAGGGAACTGCCAAACTTTACCATAGTTGAACCATTTTACATTTCTACAAACAATGTATAAGAGTTCCAATATCTCCACATCCTTATTATACCTGTTATTTTCCCACTGTTTTGAAATTACAGTCCTTCTGGGTGTGAAGTAGTATCTCATTGTGATTTTGATTTGCATTTCCCTAATGACTCATGATACTGAACATCTTTTCATGTGCTTACTAAGCAATAACATGTCTTTTTGGAGAAATGTCCATTGAGATCCTTTGCCCGTTTTTCAACTGGTTGTCCTTTTATTGTTGAGCTGTAAGAGTTTTTATATATTCTATATATTCCTCTTTTTTAAAATTTTTTTTCTTTATTTGAAAGAGTTACACAGAGAGAAGAAGGGAGAGAGAGAGAGAGAGAGAGAGAGATTGTCCATTAACTGGTTCACTCCCCAGATAGCTGCAACAGTGAGGGTTAGGCCAGGCTGGAGCCAGAAGTTTCTTCCGATCTCCCACATGGGTGCAGGGGCCATCTTCCATTGCTTTCCCAGGCACATTAGCAGGGAGCTGGATCAGAAGTGGGGCAGGGGCCAGCGCAGTGGGCTAAGCCTCCACCTGCGGCACCAGCACCCCATATGGGCACCAGTTCCAGTTCCAGCTGCTTCACTTCCAATCCAGCTCTCTGCTATGGTCTGGGAAAGCAGAAGATGGCCCAAGTGTTTGGACCCCTGCACCCGCATGGGAGACTCACAAGAAGCTCCTGGCTTCAGATCAGCTCAGCTCTAGCCATTGCAGCCATTTAGGGAGTAAACCAGCAAATGGAATACTTCTCTCTCTCTGCCTTTCAAATAAATAAATAATTTTTTTTTTTTTTTTTTTTTGGACAGGCAGAATGGACAGTCAGAGAGACAGAGAGAAAGGTCTTCCTTTTCCGTTGGTTCACCCCCACAATGGCCACTGCAGCCGGCATGCTGCGACCGGCGCACTGCACTGATCTGAAGCCAGGAGCCAGGTGCTTCTCCTGGTCTCCCATGGAGTGCAGGGCCCAAGCACTTGGGCCATCCTCCACTGCACTCCCTGGACACAGCAGAGAGCTGGCCTGGAAGAGGAGCGACCGGGACAGAATCCGGCACCCCGACCAGGACTAGAACCTGGTGTGCTGACGCCACAGGCAGAGGATTAGCCTATTGAGCTGCGGCGCCAGCCAAATAAATAAATCTTTAAAAAAAAAAAAAAAATGGAGCAGCCGATCTCAAACCACACCCATATGAGATTTCAGTGTCACAGGCAATGGCTTTTACCCACAACAACAGCCCCTGTATATTAGACCCTTATAAGACATGATTTGCAAATATTCCGTTAGCTGTCCTTTCTTTTTCTTTTGTTTTTGATCATATCCTCTGGGACACAAAGGTTCTTTCAATGTTGATGTAGTCCACCTTATCTATTTTTTTCTTTGGTTGTGATTTTTTATGTCATAATTAAGAAATCATTGCCTATCCAAGTACTTGCGCTTTCATTTAATACTTTTATACATATTTAGTGTATTTTGAGTTAAATTTTGTACCTGATGAGGTGAGGTCCCAACTTTTTTTTTTTTTTTTTTTTTTTTTTTTTTTAAGATTAGTTGAAAGACAGAGTAAGGGAAGAGAGGGGAGGAAGAGAGGGCAGGTCCCTCAAACAGGTATCTTTTTTAAAAAACTTTTTCTATGGTTATTTTGTTATGGGTTATGGAACAAAGACTAAAGAATAGTCAGAAGGGAGGTAAGTTTGGAGGAAGAGAGAGAGAGAAGGAGAGAGAGAGAAAGAGAGAGAAGGGAATGAAGAAGGTAGGGAAGGAGGGAGAAAAAGGAAAAAGAGAAAGGAAGAGAGGAAGGAAACACAGACCTCATATGGGAGCACTAGCATTCTTTGATTGTTAACCTTGAATTTTGATTTTTTAAATCTTATTATTTATTCATTTATCCAAAAGACACAGAGAGCTCTCCTCTACAAGTTCACTCCCCAAATGTCCCCAATATCCAGGGCTGAGCCAGGGATGAAACCAGGAACACAATCTATACCTCCCAGGTCTCCCACATAAGTGGTAAGAATCCAGTTACCTAAGCCATCATCTGCTGCCTCCTATGGTACACATTAGCAGGAAACAGGAATTGAAAGCAGAGCTAGTAATCAGAACCAAGGCACTCCAACATGGCATATGGATGTACCAACCAGCGTCTTAACCACTAAACCAAATGCCTACCCCATATTTTTCCAATATAAAAATCATTCCAAGCCCAGTGCTGTGGTGTAGTGGATAAAGCTGCCACCTGCAGTTCCAGCATCTCATATGAGCGCCAATTCAAGTCCCGGCTGCTACACTTCTGATCCAGCTCTCTGCTATGGCCTGGGAAAACAGTAGAAGATGGCCCAAGTGTTTGGGCCCCTGCACCCGCTTGGGAGACCCAGAAGAAGCTCATAGCTCTTGGCTTCGGATCGACGCAGCTCCAGCTGTTGTGGCCACTGGGGAGTGAACCAGTGGATGGAAGACCCTTCTCTCTCTGCCTCTCCTCTCCTCTTTCTCTCTCTCTGCCTCTCTGTAATTCTGCCTTTCAAATAAATAAATCTTAAAAAAAAAAAAACTCCAGAAAGTGAGAAAATTCTATTTACATGTTATTTCATTCAAATAGTATCTGACTTTTTTCTTTTTACCAGTCTCCTCCTCCTTCCATTGAATAACCTTTAAAAAAAAAAAAAAGATTTATTTATTTATTTTGAAAGTCAGAGTTACAGAGAGAGAGAAGGAGAAGCAGAGAGAGAGAGAGAGAGAAAGGTCTTCCATCCACTGGTTCATTCTTCAGATGGCCGCAATGGCTGGAGCTGCATCGATCTGAAGCTAGGAGCCAGAAGCTTCTTCCAGCTCTCCCATGCAGGTACAGGGGTCCAAGCACTTGGACCACCTTCTACTGCTTTCTCAGGCCATAGCAGAGAGTTGGATTGGAAGTGGAGCAGCCAGGACTCGAACTGGCACCCATATGGAATGCCAGCACTGCAGGTGGCAGCTCTACCGGCTACATCCCAGCACCCGGCCCCCATTGAATATCAAAATAATTTTATGTTCATGCTTTAACAAAAGCTATCAGAATTCTCCCAGAGGTTGTTGAAACTTTTTATGTCACTTGTTAAGTGCTCTGTAATAAAATTCCTTCATTATTATATAACTTCAAAAGTAGAACATAAGATAATTATAAAAACTTGAAAATGATATCTGTAAGTATTGCATTAGTATATCCAGCCCAACCCCAGAAAACAAATGTGGCAGCCTGGAGCTTCTTCCAGGTCTCCCACATGAGTACAGGGACCCAAGGAGTGCGCCATCCTCTGCTGCCTTCCCAAGCCATAGCAGAGAGATGGATCAGAAGTGGAGCAGCCAGGACTCAAACCAGCATCCATACGGGATGCCAGCGCTGCAGGCAGTGGCTTCACCCACCATGCCACAGAGCTGGCCCCTCAGCACCAGCTTTGGAGAGTAAAGTGAGATCAGATTGCAGCAGCCCAAGCCACTGGCAATAAAGCTACAGGAAGAGCCTGGCATGAGTCCAGCATGGAGCCCTATGGGGGACAGTATACCTGCCAACCTAGAGGAAATAAAAAGGGGGCACATTTCTCTCTCCCCGACCTCCGGGCAACAGTGTCCTGTAACTAGCCAAGAGTGAGTGGGCACCATTTTAGATATATATAAAAACTGTGCCACCAGCAACCAGCCGAGAGGAGACACCCGAGTCTGGCTGGAAGCACTGACAGGGGAGTGGGTGCTCGTGACTGTGGGAGTCTTGTGTGAAAACACTGTGGCTAAGTGTGAAGGCACAGGGTGTAGCTGGGTCTTCGGGCAGTCACTGTGATTGGCTCCACATGCTCAAGGCTCCCTGATTCCCTGGTGAGAGTCACTGCTACAGGATTTGTGCTCACACCGAGGACTGTATAGATCCTTTGTGTGGTTCTTGTGGCAGAGTGGATGAATACTGTAACCCTGGGGCCAGCACCCAGGCAATGGTCTCCTGGGAGGAGGGGAAGTTAGCATGAAACTATGCCAATAAAGTTGAACAAACCTTGGACACTCCCATGAAGCACTGAATGGAGCTCCCTGGCCACACACAGCACATGCCTCAGGGTATTCAGTGAAAGAGCAGATACTCCAACTCCATTAATCCACAAAGGCATAGCCCAAAGATAAAAGCCATCACAGAGAAAATAAATAAATCAACAAGTATCTCCACAAACACCTAAAAATAAACACAGCAATTCAAGAAACAAGACTAAGGAAAACAACATGACACCCCAAAGGAACACAAAAACACTTCAATACTAGAATGTTAAGATGAAGAGAATGAAGAAATGTCAAACAGATTCAAAAAATTGATCAGGGGATTACTTAGAAGTAATCAACTTGCAGCGCCGGCACACCAGGTTCTAGTCCTGGTCGGGGCGCCGGATTCTGTCCCAGTTGCTCCTCTTCCAGGCCAGCTATCTGTTGTGGCCAGGGAGTGCAGTGGAGGATGGCCCAAGTCCTTGGGCCCTGCACCCGCATGGGAGACCAGAAGAAGCACTTGGCTCCTGGCTTCGGATCAGCATGATGCGCCAGCCACGGCGGCCATTGGAGGGTGAACCAACAGCAAAAAGGAAGACCTTTCTGTCTCTCTCACTGTCCACTCTGTCAAAAATTTAAAAAAAATTTTTTTTTCTCATGAATTTGAGATTTTAAAGAGAAATCAAACCAAAACACTGAAAATGAAGAATTCAACAGAATGAATAAAAAATGTGGTGGAAAGCCTAACAACACTCAATGAGGCAGAAGAAAGAATAGGTTAGAAGACAAATCTCTGGAAATTTTACAGTCAGACCAAAAAAAAAAGAAGAAATTAGAAAACTAAGAAACAGTGTTGGAGATCCATGGGATACTGTCAAATGACCCAACATATGGGTCTTAGGAGTTTCTGAAGGCTCAGAAAGAGAGAATGGATTACAAGGCCTTTTTAGTGAAATAATTACAGAAAACTTCCCTAATTTGGAGAAAGAAAGGGACGTCCAAGTAAAGGAAGCACACAGAACTCCTAATAGACCCGACCAGAAAAGATCTTCATAACACATTGTAGCCAAACTCTCCATAGTAAAACATAAAGAAAAGATTCCAAAATGTGCAGGAGAGAAAAGCCAGATTACTTTCAGAGGATCTCAACTAGACTCACAGCTGACTTCTCATCAGAACCCCTACAGGCTAGGAGACCATGGTGAGATATATTCCAAGTCTTGAGAAAAAAAAAACTGTCAACCAAGATTACTACACCCTGCAAAGCTCTCAATTATGAATGAAGGTGAAATAAAGACCTTCCATAACAAACAGACACAAAGAATTTGTCATCATTCGTCCAGCATTACAAAAGATGCTTAAGGATGTGCTACACACAGAAACATGGTCACCACTATGAAAGAAGGTGAAGGCAAAAGATCTCCCAGTAAAGGTACAAAGGAAATCCAAAGTAAACAATAGAAATATTTATGGAAAAACGTCAGGGCAAAGTCATTACTTATCAATAGTCACCTTGAATGTAAATGGCCTCAACTCTCCAACTAGAAGATACAGACTGGCTGAATGGGGGAAAAAAAACATGTATTTGCTGCCTACAATAAACACATCTCACCAACAAAGATACATGCCAAAGTGAAAGGATGGAAAAAAATATTCCATGCTAACAGAAACCAAAAAAGAGCTGGTGTAGCCATCCTAATACCAGACAAAGCAGACTTTAACACAAAAACTGTTAAGAGAGACAAAGAAGTGCATTATGCAATGATTAAGTGATCAGCTCAACACGAAGATGTGACTATAATAAATGTAGGTGCACCTAATTACAGGGAACCTGACTATTTAAAAGAAATGTTAATGGATAGAAAGGAAGACAGACTCCCACATAATAGTAATGGGAAACTTCAATACCCTACTCTCAGCAAGGGACAGATCAACCAGACAGAAACAGCAGTTAATCAACACTACAGATCAAATGGACTTAACAGGTATCTACAGAACTTTTCATCCTACAGTTGCAGAATACATTCTTCTCACTGGCGCATGCAACTTTCTCTAGGATAGACCACATGCAAGGCCATAAAGCAGGTCTCAGCAAATTAAAAAAAATTAAAATCATACCACGCATCTTCTCTGACCACAATAGAATAAAGCTGGAAATCAACAATTCAAGAATCTCTAGAACATATGCAAACACATGGAGACTGAAAACATGTTCCTGAATGAACAGGGGGTCACAGAAGAAATCAAAAGAGAAATCAAAAAACTGTTGAGGAACAGCTCTTTTTTCATACTACTTGTTTAACTCTTAGAATTAATCTTCTTTATATAAAGTTAATTGAAAATAGATCTTAGTAAACAGTAAGAATGGGAATAGGAGAGGGAGGAGAAAGAAGGGTAAGAGTTGGGGTGGGAGGGTGGGCATGGTGGGAAATATCACTATCACTATGTTCTTAAAGTTCTATTTATGAAATTCATGAAGTTTGTATACCTTAAATAAAAGATTTCAGGGCAGGGGAGAAAAATACTCAGCCCGTCCTCGGCTATTGCAGCTCCAGCCATCATCCAAATAAACATGACAGACCCTGACCCAAAATTACCTAATCAAGCCTCTTCCTAAACTCCTGCTCCACAGAAACCATAATAAATAAATAATAAAATCATTGGGTAGACTTGTAGGTTTTTGGGCCTGTAAGTTTTGGAGTTATTTTTTCTTCATGAAACAGTACTAATAAGCCTTTATAGTTTCTCATCCATCCCTTTTTAGACTTTTATTCATTAATAAACAGGTATTGAGCACTGCAGGTATACAAATATGAATGAGATAGTCTAGAGCTCACAGTGTTGGAGAAAATATAAACATAACCTCTATATATATATATATATACACATATATATATATATAAAATACAATGATGTTGCAGGAGAATAAACATTTGCTCCTCCAAATCCATTCTCCACCCTTTATCCTGTATCCTAGGAGGCTACCTCTATGGGTAACATAAACTGGATTCTCTTGCACTCTGGCTTCAAATTAGGTTCAGAAAACAAGAAGCAACAGCAAGGGTCTTTCTGGTTTCTCTAGTTATACATTAGTCTCTCCCTTTGTCCTTGCTGGCCCAAAGATGGTCAACTTCATATCATTGCTGGTTCCTGGGGGCCACACTAGTCCTTGTGGGTTTCTTTTAATCCTCCCCACTCCATCATAAGTAGCCTCTTCATTACACAAGTTCACCTATTGTGCCAATGTTACCTGTTTCCTACCAGAACCCTAACTGATAGAAAGAGTCACCCAAGCCAGCCTAAGGAAGTCTGAAAGACTTCTCAGAGGAGATAATGCTTCAGCTATACTTTGAAAGTTGAGATTGGGCAGAAAGACTGGGTGAGGAAGAAGGATAACAACACTAAGGAAATCAGCTCTCAAAAACTTGGACATAGAGCCGGCGCCGTGGCTCAATAGGCTAATCCTCCACCTTGCGGCGCCGGCACACCGGGTTCTAGTCCCGGTCGGGGCGCCGGATTCTGTCCCGGTTGCCCCTCTTCCAGGCCAGCTCTCTGCTATGGCCAGGGAGTGCAGTGGAGGATGGCCCAGGTGCTTGGGCCCTGCACCCCATGGGAGACCAGGAAAAGCACCTGGCTCCTGGCTCCTGCCATCGGATCAGCGCGGTGCGCCGGCTGCAGCGGCGGCCATTGGAGGGTGAACCAACGGCAAAGGAAGACCTTTCTCTCTCTGTCTCTCTCTCTCACTGTCCACTCTGCCTGTCAAAAAAAAAAAAAAAAACTTGGACATGGGGCCAGCACCATGGTGCAGTGGGTCGAGCCACTACCTGAAACTCTGGCATCCCATATGGTAGTGCAGGTCCAAGTCCCAGTCCCTGTTGCTCTGCTTCCAATCCAGCTCCCTTGCTAATGTGTCCAGAAAAGCAATGGAACGATGGCCCATGTGCCTGGGCCCCTGCCACTCATGTGGGAAACCTGGATGGAGTTCTTGGCTCCTGGCTTTAGCTAGGGCCAGCCATGGCTATTGCAGCAATTTGGGGAGTGAACAAGTGGGTGGAAAATCCTTCCCTCCCTCTCTCTCTCTTCATCTGTGTGTGTGTGTGTGTGAGAGAGAGAGGGAGAGAGACTCTGCCTTTCAAATGAAATAAATCTCAAAACTTGGAGATAGGGGAGAATGTGAAATTTAAGAAAAGATGAGGAGGTCAAGGTATTAGAATAAAGGGGTGTGATGGGAAGGCAAGAACCAAATCCTTAGGAGTTTTTACATGCTGAAGGTATTTAATAGACCTGGTTTCTGTGATAAAATTGAAGAAAATGATAAAGAAAATTCAAATTATAAAGGGCAGGAGGAAGAAGACCAGTAGTTTAAGAGAATCCTGAGACATATCAACCAAATACAATATGTAGATCTCTTCTAGATCCTTATTAGAACAAACCAATTATTCAATAAAAGAGGAGAGAATTGGAAATATATCTCTTAATGAGATGGGTAGGGTCTTATTTTCAATTAGCTAATGTATTTATGAGTAAATAGTACTTATTGCTGCAATAAGCCTAGGTTTAGCATAAATTCTATCCCTTTTTTCTCTTTTTACAAATATAAGTGCTAAGAAACCTTATATAAATAAATTTACAGGAATGAAAAATGTTCTGTTATAGTAGTGTCATTAAGCTATTTTAATTCTTTGAGTTACATATGCCAAAAAAATCTATAATTTTTAAGCATTCTAGAAATGACACTTATTTGACTTCCATTTTTATGAAAATTATTTTTAATGATCAGTTAACACATTGATCCTTCAATTTCGATGAAAAGTAAAGAAATTACCTGACTTATAAAAAGATACTACCCACTCACTACCTTTTCAACAACGCCACCAACATTCCAATTTGTCTCACTGGTGGCCTGAAAGGCCTCTCCCCACAAGAAAATGTACAATTTGGAATAGCTGATTTTTGTAAAGTGAAAGGCAAATAATAAACATAAAGCAGAACATTTTACATTGCATTCTCCTTAGTGTAAGTACACTGGCCATGGAGTGAACCAGTGGATGGAAGGCCTCTCTCTCTAACTCTGCCTTTCAAATAAATATAAAAAATTTTTTTGAAAAGTGCATTTTGTTTGTTATATATACAAGTAAATGTGTGTGTACTTGGTCATTAAAACGCATTTTTTGTGAGTTGAACAAAAAAAGCAAAAATTTACAGAGTATCATAAAAGAGCTCGTTCCATCCATCAAGTCAAATGTTAACAAATGAACACTTAAGGCCTTTATTTTTGTAATTTTATGTCATCAAAATTATGAAGGTAGGGGCCAGTGTTATACCTCGGCAGGTTAAAGGGCCACTTGCAGCACCAGCATTCCATATCAGAGTGCTGGTTCAAGGCCCAGTGCTCCACTTCGGATCTAGCTCCCCGCTAATGGTACCTGGGAAGGCAGTAGAAGATGGCCCAACCAGTTGGGCCCCTGCCCCCCAGGATGGAGTTTCTGGCTCCTGGCTTCGGCCTGTCCCAGACTTGGCTACTGCAGCCATTTGGGAACTGAATCATCAGATGGAAGATCTCTCTGTCTGTATCTTTCCCTCTGCCTTTCAAATAAATAAAAAAAAATTTAAATTACTGTATAAATGTCAGTTAATTCAGTGACATCACAAAGAGATCATATTATTTGTTTCAAATGAAGGCTTTAAGATCATGTAAGTTTTTTTAATGCATAAATATTTATTGAAGATTACTATGTAGTAAGTATTGTTACAGATAGTGGGTTTTCTGTAGTTGTTAAGATTTAACCCGCTGTGTCATATCAGCACCTACATGGTTTTAATGTAAGGCTATTTTCTTTTTAAATTTAAAAAAGATGCTTAACATCCTCCTCTTTCTATAAAACTCCCAAAGTCAAATTTAAAAATGCCCTATTAACCTCATTTATGGTATTAGAGTCATGTGATTCTGAATAATCCAACCAATAAATCAGTAAGTTTGCTTCTTCATTGTTGGAAAAATGTATATATATATATTCATATGTATATATATAAATATTTATTTATTTGAAAGGCACAAGTAGAGAGAGGGAGAAATAGAGAGTGAGATCTTCCACCTCCTGGTTCACTCCCCAAATGGTTGCAAAGACCAGGTCTGGGCCAGGCCAAATTAAGTCAGAAGCTTCTTCCAGGTCTCCCTGGGGGGTGCAGAGTCCGAAGCACTGGGGCCATCCTCTGTTTCTTTCCCAGGCATATTACCAGGGAGCAAGATTGGAAGTGGAACAGCCGAGAAGCAAACTGGCATCCATATGGGATGCCGGCAATGTAGGCAGCAGCTTAACCCACTACGCCACAATGTTGGTCTCTGAAAGTTATATTTAAAGCCTGAAGACATACAACATATTAACATAAAAGTAAAATTTACTAATATTCGCAATTCTAATAAGTAAAAAGAACTTTTGTATTTGCTCCTATAACATGTGCATAGAGTTTATATAAGAAAGATTATATATAAGTATAGATTATATATATTATATATAAGTATAGATTATCATTAAAAGATGGAGTCACCTTTCACAGTTTCTAATTCTTCAACTACATTAATTCCAAGCACACTCACTGAGACTGGGTTTCTTTTTCCTTCAGCAGCCCGGAACATCTACCTGTGCTGAAATATCCCCATCTACTGGCCAGGGATGATACTACAGGCTATTTCAAAGTACCAGGATGCTGCACAAGGATCTCATCCCCAAGCCCTAACCTCCCCAAATTCTGAGCCAACCAAAACTATTCTCCAAAGCTCTTTATGTCTTACAAAGAAAATCTGGAGATGAATTGTTCAAGTGTTTTCTGTATTACTTTGAGATTAAAGCTTTCAACTTAATTATATTTCAATTATTTTAATTCACTATATGAACACTTTGATATACTGCTACTCTAAAGTATACCAGATACATGCCCATCTTTAAAAATATTGTATCACTTAAATCAACATATTAATTATTAATGATGTATAACTTCTAAATTATTAATGCTATATATGCTCCTTTAAAATATAAGCCATAATTGATTTTGACTTATGTATTTAAAACACAATCTTTGGTCAAAAATGACCAAATATATTTATGCAAACCTTTACAGCTTGAACACCACACATTATTTATTGTCCAGATTCCTAAAATAAATAACATTCATTTTAAGCATGTACTTATAACTAAAGGTACAGGCACGGAGAAAATAAGTGATTTGCTTAAAGACACAAACCTTCTAAGTGACATACCTAGGATCTGAACTCAAATTTTCTGCCTCCAAGTTCTATACTTTTCCCAACTGCCTCCCATAAAATTACCAAGTATATCTTATACAGAAAATAAGATCCGCATTATGGATTTCTCCTTTGTGACAGTTCCTGGGAATGGGTTGTGGTCAAAAAAGCCTGTTCAGGGACTGGTGCTGTGGCATAGCAGGTAAAGCTGCCACCTACTGTCTGGCATTCCATATAGGTACGGGTTTGAGACCCGGCTGCTCCACTTCTGATCTAGCTCTCTGCTATAGCCTGGGAAAGCAATAAAAGATGACCCAAGTCCTTGGGCCCCTGCACCTGCCTGGGAGACCCGGAAAAAGCTTCTAGTTCCTGGGTTCAGACTGGCACAGCTCCAGCCATTTGGGGAATGAACCAGCAGATGGAAGACTTTTTTCTCTCTGCCTCTGCCTCACTGTAACTCTGCCTTTCAAATAAATAAATAAATCTTAAAAAAAAAAAAAGCCTATTCAGATTTTATTAAAATTAAGTTTGTTCCTGCATGGGCTCCGGCATCAAGCACATGGGCCCGCTGGGTCTCGATCACATGGCCTCCAGCATCGAGCGCATGGGCCAGACCATGGAGCGCATTGGCTCTGGTGTGGAGCACATGGGCGCCGGCATGGGCTTCAGCCTGGAGCGCATGGCCACACCCACTGACCGCATGGGCCAGACCATTGAGCAAATGGGCTCTGGCGTGGAGCGCACGGGCCCTGCCATCGAGCGCATGGGCCTGAGCATGGAGCACATGGTGCCAGCAGGCATGGGGGCCAGCCTGGAGCAGATGGGTCCCGTGATGGATCGCATGGCCACTGGCCTGGAGAGCATGGGCGCCAACAACCTCGAGTGCATGGGCCTGGAGCGCATGGGCGCCAACAGCCTGGAGGGCATGGGCCCAGCCCTGGGCGCTGGCATCAAGCACATGGGCCTAGCCATGGGTGGCGGTGGAGGTGCCAGTTTTGACCGTGCCATTGAGATGGAACATGGCAACTTTGGAGGAAGCTTTGCAGGTTCCTTTGGTGGAGCTGGAGGCCATGCTCCTGGGGTGGCCAGGAAGGCTTGCCAGATCTTTGTGAGAAATCTCCCATTTGATTTTACATGGAAGATGCTAAAGGACAAGTTCAACGAATGTGGCCACGTGCTGTACGCCAACATCAAGATGGAGAATGGGAAGTCCAAGGGGTGCGGTGTGGTTAAGTTTGAGTCGCCAGAGGTGGCAGAGCGAGCCTGCCAGATGATGAATGGCATGAAGCTGAGTGGCCGAGAGATTGATGTTTGAATCGATAGAAATGCTTAAGCACTTGCCTTTTTTAAACATCGATACCAGACCTCTGAATTTGTATTTTTTCTTGTTAACCATTTTAATTTGTTGGCTGGAAGTATAAAGATGTTTAAAAAATTCCAAAAAAAAAGTTTGTTCCTTTATTTTACAGGACAAAAAAAAAAAAAAAAAAGCAAAAGCAATACTCCACATTTAACACAATTATAACCCTTCTTTTCTGTGGCCTCATTTCAGGTATGTTTATTCTATATAACCTTCCTTTTTCCAAAAATAATTGAAAGGGCTTAGTATCTGGTAAATAGGCAAGCTTTGTTCAAGTCATGTTAGTTACAACCCGCTTACACGAGTAAGAAATGAAAAAATAATTTAAAAACTTAAAAGTACAAAACAAAACTTCTGAAAAAAATTTAAGGCCTACTCTAAGCTTACTCTGATTTCTTGTATCTCCATTCATGGTACTATATAATAAAAATTATCACTGTCCAGCATAGGTCAAAAACAACGAACACTGGTTGCCTGAACAAATGAAATAATGGCTCTAAAGCATTAAAAGGTCTTAATCAAATATGAAATTATACTTATTAAATCATTCTTATCAAAATATTTATAAAAAGCTTTTTATCAAAGTTTGGAACTAGCAGACTTTCTATAGAACACTTATTTTAGGAGACAGTGTTGTGGCATAGTGGGTGAAGAGCCAACCCCTGCAACACAGGCATTTCATATGGGTGCCAGTTGAGTTCTCAGCTGCTCAACTTCCAATCCAGCTCCCTGCTAATGTGCCTGGGAAAGAAGATGGCCCAAGTGTTTGGGCCCTTGCACCTGCACCCACATGGGAGACCCAGAAGAAACTCCTGGCTCGGGCCTGGCTTGTTCCTAGCTATTGTAGCCATTTGGGGAGTGAACTAGTGGATGGCAACCTGTCTGTCTCTCTCTCAAACTCTTTCAAATAAATAAAACTGTTTTTTAAAAAATATAGTATTATAAAGGAAAAAAGGAATATGCTAGAAATAGAACTACACATATACTGTCAATTGATTTTCAACTAAGGGACCAAAACAATCCAATGGAGGAAACAAACGTATATTCAACAATTTGTCCTGGGAAAATTGGATGCCCGTATTGAAGAGGGAAAAACAAAAAACAAACAAAAACACTTGACTTGTCTCACACCATATTAAATTATCTTTGAAAGCATCATTAATTTAAATTTAAGAGCTAAAACTATAAATAATTCAGATTAGAGGATAGGAGAAAATCTTTAGAATCATGGGTTAGAAAGAAATTACTTAGGACACAAAAAGCATCAACTAATCATAAAAGAAAAAATTGATAAACAGGGTCATCAACACTGAAAACTTCTCTTTGGGAACTTATTAGGGGGACAAAAAAAACCATGAACTCGGAAACAATATTTGCAAAACACACATCTGCTACAGGACTTACATCCAAAGTACAAAAAGAAATCTCAAAACTCAGTAAGAAGAAAAACACAATTTTTAAAATTATGAGCAAAACAGTTTGAACAGAGATTACAAGGACAAATAAGTCCATAAAAAGGTGCTTAATGTTTTAAGTCATTAACAAAATGAAAATTAAAATTCAATGAAATCTTTATGTATCTGTATATACTAATTGAAATGAAAAAAATCAAAGACTGACAATATCAAGTGCTGGCCAGGATAGGGAGCAACCAGAATGCTCAAATATTGCTGTTGGAAATGCAAAATGGCACAAGTTTGAAACAGTTTAGTAGATTTAAAAGTTAAGAAACATACTGAATCACTCAAAAATTCTACTTTTACCCAAAAGAAAAACATATTCACAGAGTTCATGTACCCAAATGTTCATAGCAGCTTTATTCATAATGGAAAAAAACTGGAAACAAATGTCTTTGGCTATTTCTGAGTGGATAAATAAACTGGGGTATATGTATACAATGAAATATTCTTCAGGAATAAAAAAGAACAAAGTGGATGGATCTCAAAAGCATTATGCTAAGTAAAAGAAGGCTAACCCAGAAAATTACAGACTGTATGAGTTCATTTACGCAAAATTCTAGAAAAGGCAGAACTTCTAGTTTAGTAACAGAAAGCATACTGGTGGTGGACAAGATCTAGGGCCAGGAGAAAGAGGGAATGAAAGGGCATGAAGAAACTTTCTGAGAAAAAATGTTCTTTGTACAATCTTTGTGTAATTCCTACCTAAAAATGAAATCATTAATATTTATTCAAAAATTAGCTTTTAGTCTATTGTCAATTTATTTTATTTATTTATTTATTTATTTGTCAGGCAGAGTTAGACAGTGAGAGAGAGAGAGAAAGGTCTTCCTTCCGCTGGTTCACTCCCCTAATGGGCACTACGGCCGGCGCTGTGCCGATCCGAAGCCAGGAGCCGGGTACTTCCTCCCAGTCTCCCATGTAGGTGCAGGGACCCAAGCACTTGGGCCATCCTCCACTGCCCTCCTGGGCCACAGCAGAGAGCTGGACTGGAAGAGGAGCAACTGGGACTAGAACCCAGGGTGCTGGCGCCACAGGCGGAGGATTAACCAAGTGAGACACGGCGCTGGCCCTGTCAATGTTTTTTAAGATTTATTTGAAAGTTACAGAGAAAGGTAGAGACAGAGAAAGAGAAAGAGAGAGAGGTCTTCCATCTGCTGGTTCACTCCCCAAATGGCTGCAACAGCTATAGCTGGGCCGACCCCAAGCCAGGAACCAGGAGCTTTTTTTTTTTTTTTTTTGACAGGCAGAGTGGACAGTGAGAGAGACAGAGAGAGAGAGAGAGAGAGAGAAAGGTCTTCCTTTGCCGTTGGTTCACCCTCCAATGGCCGCGACGGCTGGTGCGCTGTGGCAGGCGCACCGCGCCAATCCGAAGGCAGGAGCCAGGAGCTTCTTCTGGTCTCCCATGGGGTGCAGGGCCCAAGCACTTGGGCCATCCTCCACTGCCTTCCCGGGCCACAGCAGAGAGCTGGCCTGGAAGAGGGGCAACCAGGACAGAATCCGACGCCCCGACTGGGACTAGAACCCGGTGTGCTGGCGCTACTAGGTGGAGGATTAGCCTATTGAGCCATGGCACTGGCCAACCAGGAGCTTCTTCCTGGTTTCCCACATGGGTGCAGAGGCCTAAGGACTTGGGCCATCCTCTATTGTTTTCCCAGGTGAATTAGCAGGGAGCTGGATCAGCAGTGGAGCAGCTGGGACTTGACCAGCGCCCATAAGGAATGCGGGCGCTGCAGGCCAGCAGTTTAACCCACTGTGCCACAGCGCCAGCCCCTGCTGTCAATTTTTAGTACAGAACCAAACCAAACTATCAAACGTAAGATATGTTTTGATACTTAATATGATATCAAATGAGGTTCTTAAAAGTCACTAGTGCCTTCAGAAGTTATTCTAAAACAAATATAATTCCTTACTTTATTCAGTGATGTATACATTAGTGGGAAAAATCCAAAGGAAAAGAAATTCTTTAAAATGTTAACATGAGCCTTGCTTAGTATATACTAAGTTGATCTTCAGTATATGAAGGTAATTGAAAATGAAACTCGATGAAGGGCGGGATGGGAGAGGGAGTAGGAGAGGGTAGGGCCACGGGAGGGAGGGAGGTTGGGGGGGGAGCCACAACAATACAAAAGTTGCACTTTGTAAATTCACATTTATTAAATAAAAAAATAACTATATAACAAACAACAACAACAAAAAAGGAACTTAATACTTTACCCTTTTAGTATTTTTTATGTTCTACTTAAAACTATTGAACTCTGTAATTAATACACAATTAATGCTATAACTAGTACTCAAATAGTATTTTACACTTTGTGTTTTTGTGTGGGTGCAAACTGTTGAAACCTTTACTTAATATATGCTAAATTAATTTTCAATTATCTTTAAATACAGAAGATCAATCTTGATGTGAATGGAAGGGGAGAGGGAGTGGGAGAGGGGAGTGTTGTAGGTGGGAGGGAAGTTATGGGGGGGAGGAAGCTATTGTAATCCATAAGCTGTACTTTGGAAATTTATGTTCATTAAATAAAATAAAATTTAAAAAAAATGTTAACATGAGGAGCTGGTGCTGTGGTGCAGTAGGTTAATCCTCCACCAGCATCCCATATGGGCACCCTTTCTAGTTCCAGCTACTCCACTTCCGATCCAGCTCTCTGTTATGGCCTGGGAAAGCAGTTGAAGACAGCCCAAGCGTTTGGGCCCTTGTACCTGTGTGGAAGACCTGGAAGACGCTCCTGGCTCAGGATCAGCACAGCTCAAGCCACTGCAGCCATTTGGGGAGTGAACCAGCAGATAGTCTCCCTCTCATTGTCTGTTACTCTTACTCTACCTCTCAAATAAATAAAAATCTTTTAAAAAATAAAAATAAAATGTTAACATTCACTGTAAAAAGTGCCAAATACTACTTAGAAAACTAACATCAAATGAAGTATTAATAGGTTCATTGTTCAGCAAAATTAATCTAGTAAAACGAAAACAACTATATATATATAAATATAAATATATATATATAAAACAACTAAATACAAGCAATAAAATTAGAAAACACAATGTAAGGGCCGGTGCTGTGGTGCAGCGGGTAAAGCTACCACCTGCAGCGCTGGCATCCCATATAGGCCCCAGTTCAAGTCCTGGCTGCTCCACTTCAGATCCAGCTCCCTGCTAATGTGCCTGGGAAGGCAGTAATAAGATGGCCCAAGTGCTTGGGCTCCTGCATCCACATGGGAGACCTGGATGAAGCCTTCGGCTCCTGGCTTCAGCCTGGCCCTGCCTTGGCTGTTGCAGCTGCTTGAGGGGTGAACCAGCAGATGGAAGATATCTCTCCCTCTCTGACTCTACCTGTCTCTATAACTCTGCCTTTCAATATACTAATTTTTTAAAAATAGTTGGTTAATAAATAATGAGATGGCTGAATAACAATTTGGGGTGTAATTATTTCTTAAACCTTTTTTAAAAATGCTAAAACAGGCCGACGCCACGGCTCAATAGGCTAATCCTCTGCCTGCAGCACCGGCACAGCGGGTTCTAGTCCTGGTCGGGGTGCTGGATTCTGTCCCAGTTGCCCCTCTTCCAGGCCAGCTCTCTGCTGTGGCCAGGGAGAGCAGTGGAGGATGGCCCCGGTTCTTGGGCCCTGCACCTGCATGGGAGACCAGGAGAAGCACCTGGCTCCTGGCTTTGGATCAACGCAGTGCGCCGGCCGCAGAGCACCGGCCACGGTGGCCACTGGAGGGTGAACCAACGGCAAAAAGGAAGACATTTCTCTCTGTCTCTCTCTCACTGTCCACTCTGCCTGTCAAAAAAAAAAAAAAAAAAAGCTAAAACAAAATGTACTTAAATATGAGTATTTATCAAGCTTCCTGAGGAAAAATGTCTTACCAAAATTAGAAAGAAAAACAAAAAATTTGGACAGGTTTGACTTCTAAGATGATAATTTCTACATCTCCAAAAATGGCCAAAATTAGAAGAAAAGCAAAAGACCACAGAAATGTTTGTAGCAGATACAACAAATTAATATATTTTTAAAGCTCAGGCAGATCAATAAGGGAATATACTAAGGCCTTCACAGATAATTAGGACAAGGGCAGATAAGTCAAAAAGGAGAAATATAATTAATACACAGATAGGAAAATCTTCAATTTCACAAATGTTTGGATACTATATGCCATGAAATTAGAAAGAATATAAAAACCAAGCCGGCGCCGTGGCTCAATAGGCTAATCCTCCACCTTGCGGCGCCGGCACACCGGGTTCTAGTCCCGGTTGGGGCGCCGGATTCTGTCCCGGTTGCCCCTCTTCCAGGCCAGCTCTCTGCTATGGCCAGGGAGTGCAGTGGAGGATGGCCCAGGTGCTTGGGCCCTGCACCCCATGGGAGACCAGGAAAAGCACCTGGATCCTGGCTCCTGCCAGGATCAGCGCGGTGCGCCGGCTGCAGCGGCGGCCATTGGAGGGTGAACCAACGGCAAAAAGGAAGACCCTTCTCTCTCTCTGTCTCTCTCTCTCACTGTCCACTCTGCCTGTCAAAAAAAAAAAAAAAAAAAAAGAAAGAATATAAAAACCAAAAGATACTTTTTTTTTTTTTTGACAGGCAGAGTGGATAGTGAGAGAGACAGAGAGAAAGGTCTTCCTTTGCCGTTGGTTCACCCTCCAACGGCCGCCGCGGCTGGTGCACCGCACTGATCCGATGGCAGGAGCCAGGTGCTTTTCCTGGTCTCCCATGGGGTGCAGGGCCCAAGCACCTGGGCCATCCTCCACTGCACTCCCTGGCCACAGCAGAGAGCTGGCCTGGAAGAGGGACAACCAGGACAGAATCCGGCGCCCCGACCGAGACTAGAATCCGGTGTGCTGGCGCCGCAAGGCGGAGGATTAGCCTACTGAGCCACAGCGCCGGCCAAAAGATACTTCTAACTGAACACAGAAAGACACTTATTCAGTCACTGTTACTCTAAATGGATACAACTCTTTTAGGAAGCAGTCTAAGGAAAACCTAATCAAGAACTCAATTACACTATTTCTATAAATATCCTAGGAAAACAATCCTTAAGAAAAAAAAAATCAGCATTGGAGTCTGTTATGGTGTGATGGGTTAAGCCACCACTTGCTATACCTCCAGGAGCCCCAGCTGCTCTGCTTCTGACCCAGCTCCCTGCTAATAAGGACAAGAGGGCAACAGATGAGTGCCCAAGTACATGGGTCCCTGCCACCCATACAGGAGTCCTAGATAGTTTCTGGCTTCAAGGCTAGCTATTGTAGCCATCTGGGGAGTGAACCAACAGATGGAAGGTATCTCCCTCTCTTTCTCTCCTTTTCTGTCATTCTGCCTTTCAAACAAATAAATCTTTAGAAAAAGAAAAAAAAATTGTAAAGAATCAGTGTTACCTACTACAACAAGATGTTTACAGGGGCTGGCGCTGTAGCATAGTAGCCTAAGCCTCTGCCTGCAGTGCTGGCATCCTACATGGGTGCCAGTTCATGTCCCGGCTGTTCCTCTTCTGATCCAGCTATCTGCTAACAGCCCAGCAAAGCAGTGAAGATGGCCCAAGTACTTGGGCTCCTGCACTTGCATAGGAGCCCCTGGCTCCTGGCTTCAGATCAACCCAGCTTCGGCTGTTGCAACCATTTAGGGAGTGAACTAGCCTTCTCTCTGTCTCTCCCTGTCTGAACTCTACCTCTCAAATAAAATCTTAAAAAAAAAAAAGAGGCTTACAGCAATCATTTGTAATAACAAAATTAGGATATAAATATGAAAACAAGAAAAAAAATCTGAGAAATGGCTGCTGGCTATCCTAAAACCAATCTTCACAGCTCCCATTCTAATCCATCCTCCATATTGCCCCATTTGTTTCTAAACAAACATGTGAACACTTTAAATGCTCCAATGGCTCCTAAATAGATTCGTCCCTGCCTATGCCTTCATCTCCATCTCTTGCAGCTCACATCCAGTGCACTAGCCAGCCACAAAGAGCACATGTAGAGCTAAACTACTTACAGCTCTCCAGCACTCATTCAATAAAATGTCCAAAGCTCCTAATCCATTATGACACAAGGATTCTGCCTTCATGGCAGCATAGAAACAATAAATGTCTGTCAGTGAGGTAAGTCTGACACTATGGGAACACACTTTTTTTTAAGATTTATTTTATTTATTTGAAAGAGTTACAGAGAGAGGTAGAGACAGAGAGAGAGGTCTTCCATCTGCTGGCTCACTCCCCATATAGCCACATCAGCCGGAACTGTGCCGATCCGGAGCCAGGAGCCTCCTCCGGGTCTCTCACATGGGCGCAGGGCTCCAAAGACTTGGACCATCTTCCACCATTATCCCAGGCCACAGCAGAGCCGGATTGGAAGAGGAGCAGCCGGGACTAGAATTGACACCCATGTGGGATGCCAGCACTTCAGACCAGGGCTTTAACCTGCTGCACCACAGCGACAGCCCCGGGAATACACTTCTAAGAATCTCAGTGGAGAGGTCAATTCAGGTCAGGGAAAGTGCTAGGGATAAGGGTAGTAACTGAGCTGAGTTCTTAAAGATGAACAAGTATTGCAAGGGGTGAGGCAATTCCAAATGAATGGAAGTGTATTTAATTTTTCCACACACATCCTAGTAAGTTTATAATAGGTTTTCTAGATAGATAAGTTGGGTTTGACATGTACTTCATCTCTCCAAGTCTGTTTCTCCTACCTCACAGAGCTATTGTGAAAACTAAATGGAATAACAGATGAAAACTCAGTCTGACATTTAATAAACATTCAACACATGTAGATCATACAGAAACATGTAACAATGCTTATTTTTTTATAAAAGATTTACTTATTTATTTGAAAGGCAAAGCTACAGAGAGGCGGGGGGGGGGGGGTCAAGGGGGGAGTCTCCCATTAGTTGGTTCACTCCCCATATGGCCGAAATGGCCAGAGCTGTGCCAATCCGAAGCCAGGAGCCTGGAGCTTCTTCGGGGTCTTACAGGTGGGTGCAGGGGCCCAAAGACCTTGGCCATCTTCTACTGCTTTCCCAGGCCACAACAGAGAGCTGGAACAGAAGTGGAGCAGCCAGAACTCGAACTGATGCCCATATGGGATGCCAGCACTGCAGGCGGCAGGCAGCTTTACCTGCTATGCCACAGCGCTGGCCCCAACGATGCTGATTTTTATAACAGTATATATCAAGGTTCCAACATCTTTGGACAGAGAAAGTAACAGTAAATAAAAATGAAGGCAGAAAGAAAAAAAAAGTTAAAAACCTATCAACGGGGGCTGGCACTGTGGTGTAGCAGCTTAAGCCTCTGTGCCTGCAGCACTGGCATCCCATATGGACACTGGTTCAAGTCCCAGCTACTCTACTTCTGATCCACCTCCCTGCTGATGACCGGGCAAGCAGTAGAAGATGGCCCAAATGTTTGGGCCCCTGCATCCACATGGGAGACCCAGAAGACGTTCCTGGCTTTGGATCAGCCTGGCACTGGCTGTTGTGGCCATCTGGGGAGTGAATCAGCAGATGAAAGACCTCTTACTCTGTCTCTCCCTCTCTCTGTAAAAATAAATAAATCTTTAAAAAACAAAAACTATCACCATTTAGTCAGGGTCAAACAGTTCTCTCTACAGATCATGATGATATCCTCATATTATATATTACAACAATTGATATTCCTAATGATAATGAATCATAAGTAAAATATTAAGTATAGTCTATTTGAAACACAGACATACTACAACTTCAAAAGACTAATTGTGGGGCTAGTGTTCTGCCATAGCGGTTAAAGCTGCCGCCTGCAATGCCAACAACCCATATGGACATAAGTTCATGTCCCAGATGTTCCACTTCTGTTCCAGCTCCCTGCTAATGGCCTGGGAAAGGCACCGAGAGATAGCTCAAATGTTTGGGCCCCTGACACTCACTTGGGAGATCCAATGAAGCTCGTGGCTCCTGGCTTCTGCATGGCCTAGCCCCAGCTTTTGCAGTCATGTGGGGAGTAAACCAGTGGATGGAAGATCTCTTTCTCCCGCTCTGCCTCTAACTGACATTTAAATAAATAAATCGTTATTTAAAAAAAAAAAAAAAAAAAGAAACTCTGTGCAGTCTATAGGAGGCTCTATGAGGAAGGCTCAAGGAAAAATTAACCATTTTCAGTGAAAAACAAGCAGCAATAACTAATGATGAGGTCTGTATACTTTGGATCTGGCTTTGCTGCACCTTTCATAGCAAGACACCAACTTGCTATGAAAAGAAAAATGGTTGTTTAGTTCATCATTTAACAAATACAAAAAGTATTTTAAGAGTTACAATCTTGGGGGCCAGTGCTATGGCACAGCAGTTTAAAGCCCTGGCCTGCAACACCAGCATGACTCCCGGCTTGGATCCGCTAAGCTCCAGCCGTTGGGAGTGAACCAGTAGATGAAGACCCCGCCCCGTCTCTAACTCTTTCACATAAATAAAATAAAAAGAGGTACAATATCTTTGAAAAATGGATCAAATTATTGTATTTGTATAGCATACTAGGTATGTTTATAAATAAACTTTTGACATAAAAAAAATGACTCTCACCAAAAATACCTAAAATAAAAATTGTGTGTGCCTTAAGTGTGACTGTCCATTTACTTTGAAAATTGAGTTATATGTGAAACCTGCTAAATTATATGCTAAATAAATGAGATGTTAATATGCTATGATAGTAATGGCTCAACCAAAAGGGGGGAGGGAGCTGAAGCTATGATTAAAACACAAACACACTTTACTCACCAAGAAAACAGAACTACATGAAGAACACAGGCATGTCCTACAGCCTGTCTGAAGAGGGTTAGATGAGAAGAGCTTAAGAGAAAAGGAAGGAGTTAAGCTATATTGGCTTCCTTTTCGGAAACACCAAGAAAATAACATTAATGGGAGATATTCAAATCTCTAACACCCCGAGAGTAAGTCATTATTATATATAGGAATTTTCATACCAAGAAACCTATGTAATAATGTTTTAATTTTTTAAGCCTTGAATCAATAAAATATGCAGTGAAATACTGCAAAGATACTAGAATATCTAAATCAAGATTTTAAAATTAATTTTCCTTAAGTTACAGACAAGGTTAACCTTCTTACTGCCAAGAGTTTTATAAATTAGTAACATGAGGGGCAACACATTAACTTTACAAAAAGGTCTGAAATAAATGTTCTGGAGAAGTAATCTGTCATTTCTCCATACCTAAGAATTTAAAACATTAGAAATTACACTAAACTGCTTTTTTCCAGCCTTTCGTTTTCAAAAACAATAACGGCATAAAAAGTTACCCCAAATGTTTTTACTATACCCAAATAAGGAATATTCTCTTTCTAAGCTGGTCGTAAGAAAAGTCTGTATCAGATATTCATATAACAGCAATGCTCTATGAAATATACATTTTATAAACAATTAATTCTAGAAATACTAGTTGAAGTTCACAGCATTAACACAGACTATTTTAATGATCATATGTTATTATGTCCCAAAGAACTGAAGTAACCTGGTCAAAATTTCATTTGTTTCATCACCAATAGCCTGAGGAATCTCAAATTGGGCATTTAATTAGCCCCACCTTTTTAGCATTAACAAACACCAAACAGTTCACTGATTGTGGTTTTAGGAAGAATATGTGAAAAAATCTACTATCTGTTATAAGCAAAAGACCTCAGAGCTCAAATATTGCCTATCCATCATCGTATGTGTGTCACCACAAAAAAATTGTTAGCCTTTCAGTAAAGGGGCAACTCCTCATTAAGAACATAATTGAGTAACTACAGTTCACAAAGCACCTTGGAATCAAAGACACTATAAATTTACAATACTAGTCTTCTATTAAGTTAAATAAAGCAAAGAACAATAACTTTAAATAAAACATCTTATAGCCCAAGTGTACTATAAAAAAGTAAAAAATTCACTGTGGGGATTTTTTTTTTTAGAAGAGATTTTTCCTCTATTAGGGAACCTGGATCTAAATGAACTGCTAAACACTTAGTCTAAAGGTATGCCAAACATTTCTTAAGGTCCTAACAAAGAATCAACTTTTTTTTTTTTTTTTTAAACAAAACGAGGCCTAGGTTAAATATTTTATTTGGCTTCTCAAGATGGACTGAGAAGTTGGGCACCAGCTCCAGACCAATTCCTGGACGCACATCAAACACAGCCCTGTCATTTATCCAGTCAGTCAAAACAATCTTTTCCATCTAACCCTTTAATGTTTATGTCCTAAAAAGCTGCTAATTGAATCCAGCTCTTGAAATCTATTTGTTAAAATCTATACTGTCTAATTTGTAAATGATGAACTAAAATGAAAAATATATATATATGTTAACTTTCCTGGCAAAACAGAAGAGATTCCACCAAATGTAACCACAGGGGAGGGCAATATTTTTAATATCTGTCAAATTTTAAGAGAAAACTATTCAGAAATTCCCAATGGTTTTCAGAAATTGAGAGTACCTCAAACTGTTTTTACAATTAAGGGGACAAAGGGTATTTAAAATCCCTCAGAACAATCTAAATATACAAAATCATTCTATAAATGTAGTCCAACATTCCCTCTGCCCTGAAAACAAATTAAGTGTAATCTTTCCTAACAAATCTAATTTTACTCAATTTTTAGAATGTATCATGCAATAAGGAAACCACAGATAAACACTTTATGACCTACTGAATCATATTAAAAATCTCAAAACTCACGTAATCCGCAGAAAATCAAAATCCCGATTTCCCTCCCCCCCTCCATTTTCTATGTACGTGTATACAGCCCAGAGGGAAGTCAATGGCAACAGCCCATTTCTGATGCTTTGTGCACATCTGGAAGCACAGGTTCCTTCGATGCTCACTGACTCCAGATAGGAACAGCAACAGATACCTCTGAAGCAACAATGATTCCTTAAAGGATTTCCCACAATAAAGAAACTCAATGGAGGAAAGGAAGACAAGCATCCTTCAAACCAGATTTTTCCATTAAGAACCACTCAGTTAATGGCTCTTCGCAATTTTCCCCAAGGAAGGCAAAACTTTCATGGAGGTAATATAGTTTTAAAATTGCAGGCAACTCAGGCTAACTTCTCCAATACCAAATTCACTGCAGGTTATTATCTAGAAGGTTCAGCCAGTGGACTGGAAGGTGACACACAGCATTCAGCTACAAAATTAGTCCGTATAAATCTCAAAGTCTAGTGTGGGCAAACATAATTACAGTTTATTCTGAAGCGCGCGGGCGCACGCGCAGGTGCCCGTGCACGCACACACACACATACATACACACACCAATCTAAGGAAAACCAAATTTCTCACCACACATCCAAATATAAACGTGTTCAATTCATTAACGGTGAAACTAGAATGATGACACACTGATTTCAACTACACGTTCCCAAGCAAATATAATTTTTTTTCCTTAAAATGGGGGAGATATGTTGATATAAGAAAACCAGAAATAGCTCTATACACAAAACGCACCTGTAATAAAGATTTCACGCACCTGGAATCAAACACTTTTTAAGACTAGTCTTCTATCTAGCAAACCCCTATGGACATTCTTTTCCATTTAGAAAAGGGAAAGGGGAGGGTGGGGAAAGTGAGAGAAAGTTCCCTTGAAAGTTGTATGAGTACACTTAGCCAAGTACCCTCGCCCCTTTAAAAAAAAAAAAGTGTTTAAGGCAGGTCTAGAGTTAGCAGGGAGCCACAAGTCCTGCGGCCTACAAGGAACAACTCAAAACATGCTACCCTACAATCAAACACTTCCAAAACACAGAGCGTACAATGAGCCAGAGTCGTGGGATCAGCCAGACACACCGGAAAAGCCAACCTCAGTCTCCTTCCCTCCCCGAGCCGCGCGGTCAAGGTGTGTGGCACGGCCGCCGGGGCTGGCAGCCGAGCGCGGAGGCTTCGCACGCGGGCACACAAGTTAAGAAGCCAGGAACGAACGCGCGCGCACACGCGCACACACACACACACACACACACACACTCACACTCACACCCTCCCGTTAAGCGCTCCATCTTTAAGGAGTGTTTACTGCGCGCAGCAGCAACCGGATTCAATAATCCCCTCCACGACCCCACCTGGGCAGCCTCCCGGGGCCGCTCCCCGAAGCCCCCGGATTAGAATCGGACCCCCCGGCCGACACTCCCCGACCTCCCAACTCCGCCTGCGGTTCGAGCCGGCGTACCCCTCCCTTCCACAAAAGACCCCCCGACTCACCCTCGGGCTTCCCAACCCGAGCGAGTGCTTTTTCCAACTACCTTCTCTGAACTAGGCCCTCCCACGCCCCCGGCCCCCGACTCACCATTGATCGCGACCCTGGCCCTTCCCAAGGCCACAGGCACCCCCCCGCCGGCTCGCCCACCTCGCGGCCGCCCCGGCCGCCCCCCCTCACCTGTCAGGCGCAGCTTGACGGGCCCGTTCCGCCGGCCTCCGGGGTTAGACATGTCCCCGGCGGCGGGGACGGCCGGGGCGGCGGCGGCGGCGGCGGGGCTCCGGGCCGGCAGGCGGGGCGGGGGCGACGGCGAGGCGCGGCGACCGAGTCACCACAGCGGCCGGGGCTGGGGCCCGGGCAGCCGGCGCCGCGGCCGTGGCGGCCGGAGGGTCCCGGATGTGCCGAGCGTCGTCGCCATGAGCCGCGGAGGGAGCGGGACGCCGAGCTCCCCCCTCCTCCCACTTCTCCTTCCTCGGCCCGGGCCGCACAACAAAGCGGCAGCCGCGGCCGGCCGCGCCGCCTCCGCCCGCGCCCCCGCCGCCGCCTGGCAGTAGCCGCGGCCTTCCCCTCCGCCCCGCTCGGCGAGGCCCGGGAGCCGACGGGACCGGCCGGCCGGCTGAGGCGGGCGGTGCTCGGCGCGCCGCAGCAGGACTCAGGGCTCGGCCGCTTCCTCCTCCACCCGCCCTCTTGTCTGAGGGAGCCGGGTCCCGAGGCCGCCGCCACTCGTCGGCTTCGGGGGGCGGGGAGGAGATGGGGCGGGGGCGGGGCCGGCGGCGGGGGCGGGGCCGGGGCGGGGCGGGCCGGCGCGCGCCTGTGCCCGGGGCTCGGGGCGGGCGGCCTGGGCTCCGCCTGGGCGCGGGCAGGGGGAGGCGGGCGCGCCCCGCAGGCCAGGGTCCGACGGGGGTGCTGCAGGGAGCGGGCAAGGGGCCAGAGTGGCGCTGTGGCACCTAGAGGGGCTTCGTGTGCAGCCCACTTCAGGTAGAGCGTGTACCGGTGCAGGACCAGCTGCACTTATTAGACGCCTACTGTGTGCAGGGCGCTCGGAGAGAGTGCGGGTGCTGGGTGAGGAGTGAGTCCCCCGAAGTCAGCGTCTCCCAGGCGAGGAAGGATAACTTTTCCCACTTGCAGCGTCTCTGCAAACCCCCAGGAACTGCAGTTGCCACCACGGCCCAGCACTCACCTGATGGGCGAGATCAGGTTACCTGCTCGCTGTTTCTCCAGCTGCGGAGCGAGGACTGGGAGATAACACCAACGCCTTGAAGACTGTCACCCAGATCAACCTTGGACAGCTGTATATGCAAAGCCTTTTCAGTACCTTGTTTCGTTATCTCAGGAGGAAAAAAAAAAGTGCACCTTACACTTTGATCCTGCACTTGCACTACTAGGAATTTATTTTTAACAAATACAGAACAATACAGAAGACGTTCTTCACGACGTTTGGATAACAGCAAGAGGGGAGTGAGCCAAGGGCCTAACAGTGGCTTATATTACATCAGCCGAGTTTTTCTGGGTGCAGCCATTGAAATGGCAATTATGAAGATCCTTTCCTGTGCAAAAGTGGCACAGTGAAACGCACAAGGACAACAGCGCGGGGGATTTCTCTGTGTGCGCTTTGCTAGTTTACTTAAGGCTGTTCCATTAGTGGAATGTTCATTGTCTAATAAAATTAATAATTTTAACCCTAAATCAGTGTCAGTCATTGCTTTCAGTTCATCAGTGAGGTCAGTTGATTCTCCGGGGAAGTGACCTCCACAAACATTTGATCAGTCTGAATGCAGCCCTATAATTAAAGTGACCCAACAGACTAGAAATACAAGGGACAGCGCTAGAAATTCATTCAAAAAATACTGAGTGCCGAACTACGAGCAGGGCAGCCAGCAAGTACCTTTAGAATGGCGTCTTTATGCTACAGAAGGTCTGGAGATACCTGAATTGGTTTGAATAATAGCTGTTATTCACAATTTCAGAGGCTCGATATTGGCAGTAAACTTAGCAAACCAATGTATTTCCACATATTTGTCTTATTTGTATAGCGCACACTTTATTCCACCCACCAGCATAGTTTACAGCCCTGTGTTAGATAACAAAAGTTAGGATTTCAGAATGGGAGGAGACTGCCTGTTGTGAAGTTGAGAGCAGGAAGTTCGATATGTGAGTGACAATGCAGAAAAACATTTACAGGCATAAAGTTCAGAGGAGGGCTCCGTTAAGTTTAACCCCTATCATTTAAAACAAAGTCCACACAAGAATAATATTTTAGCGGCTGGCACTGTGGCGTAGCAGGTAAAGCCGCTGCCTCCAGTGCTGGCATCCCATATGAGTGCTGGATTGAGTCCTGGCTGCTCCACTTCCGATCCAGCTCTCCGCTATGGCCTGGGAAAGCAGTAGAGGTTGGCCCAAGTGCTTGGGCCCCTGCACCCATGTGGGAGACCCAGAGGGGGTTCCTGGCTCCTGGCTTCGGATAGGCACAGCTCCGGCCATTGCGGCCATCTGGAGAGTGAACCAGTGGATGGAAGACCTCTCTCTCTGCCTCTCCTCTCTCTGTGTAGCACTTTTTTTTTTGACAGGCAGAGTGGACAGTGAGAGAGAGAGAGAGAGAGAAAGGTCTTCCTTTACTGTAGGTTCACCCTCCAATGGCCGCCGCCGGTGCACTGCGCTGATCCAAAGCCAGGAGCCAGGTGCTTCTCCTGGTCTCCCATGGGGTGCAGGGCCCAAGCACTTGGGCCATCCTCCACTGCACTCCCTGGCCACAGCAGAGAGCTGGCCTGGAAGAGGGGCAACCGGGACAGAATCCGGCGCCCCGATTGGGACTAGAACCCGGTGTGCCAGCACTGCAGGCGGAGGATTAGCCTAGTGAGCTGCGGCGCTGGCCTGACTTTCAAATAAATAAAATCTTTTTTTAAAAAGAACATTTTAAAAATTATTCAATATATTGATAGATATTTTTCTTAAGCTGCATAATACTCTCATTTATTATTGTTTTCTTACCATCTTAATTATTATTTGACATTGACTTTAAGTTACTAATGAAAAATAAAATTAAGGTTTTAAAAGAAGCAAATAAATGACAAGGGCCAGCACTGTGGCGTGGCAGGTAAAGCTCCTGCCTCTGATGCCAGCATCCCATATAGGTGCCAGTTCGAGTCCCAGCTGTTCTATTTCTGATCCAGCTCCTTGCTGATGGCCTGGGAAAAGCAGCGGAAGATGACCCAAGTGCTTGGGCCCCTGCACCCATGTGGGAGACCTGGAAGAAACTCCTAGCTCTGGCTCCTGGCTTCAGCCTGGCCCAGTGCCATCCATTTGTGGCCATATGGGGAGTGAACCAACACATGGAAAATCTCTCCTCTTTCTCTGTCTCCCCTTCTCTCTATGTAACTTTAGCTTTCAAATAAATAAATAAATAAATCTTTTACAAAAAAAAAAAAAAAAAAGAATTTCCTGATGTAAAATCTCCATAGGGACTCTGATACACAACCAAGTTTAGGAACTGGTTCTCACACATTGGAGTACATCAGCTCAACAGATTCACCCGGAGAGATTGTGGAACACAGGTTGCTGTGAGACACACACACACACACACACACACACACACACACACGGCTTGTGATTGGGGCAGTTCAGGGTGGGGCTCTAGTCTCTGCAGCTCTAACAAGGTCCCAGGTGATCCAGATGCTGCATCTCGAGAGATCACACGTGGAGAACAATCGCACTCTGAAAACTCCACTAAGGAGAACTAAGCTTTCATTAGACGATTTTAGCATTAAATGTACCACACTGCTTCACCCCAGCAACACTTTGAGGTATATTTTTGAGAAAAAAGGGGAGGAATAACAATTCTTAGAAAATTCACCCTTTGCTTTCTTCCTAAAATAGAACTCCACTTCCAATGTAAATTGTGCCTCTACATGCCTTTGATGGGTATGGGAACTGCAGAAAATCTTTCCAAAGCCTTTTTATTCCCTTATGATGCCTAATTTGCTCTCAGCAGAATTGTACACCTTTCATCAAATCATTGTGTTAGGAATCTGCCTCAGGTATACTTGCACCACCTACTTCAAACCAATAAAATCAGTCTTTTTCCATAAACATGATTAAATTCCAGTCATAGAAGCTTCCAATGAAAATGCTGTAATAGCTCATTAAATAGCATTTTTGAACAAAAGTTTTAGACTCTTTTATTAGCATATTTTACTAATCACTTAACATGGTACTTTTTAAGATGGTATTCTAGACCATAGGTGAAAATCTACACATGGCTATAAGAATATGTAACACCTTTTGTTCAAAACGTGTTTCTGTTTTCCAGGTCTAATGTTAAATTTGATGGGACTCTGCAAGAAAATGCTTACCATCTGTGGATGGTGTTTTTCTTCTGCTCCAGCCATTAATATATTTTTTTTTACATACACGAGTTGTCTCCAGTAATAAAAAATCTGTCTGAGGTAAGGTTATGTTAATAATGGTACTCCTACAAAGCTATTTTTGTAGGGCAGATTTCAAATTTAATACAGTTTATGCGCCATGGAAAAAAGCAAACATCAGTCGCAGAGCAGTTTATACCATTGCTTAAAAAGTCAACTTTCTTTCATTTTAAAAATATCATTAATTTGCCTTAATTTAATTTAACATAAGGTTTAGTTTCCTCCACACAACTTATAACTGAGGAAGCAGTCAAGCCCAACCCAGCCCAGCCCAGCCTCCCACATACTTGTTGGTGTCAACCTGACCCCTCCCCCCACCATCTCCACTCATTTCCCCATCTACCTCTACCTAGCCTAGCTCCTTCAAAGTCAAAGTCACGGAAAACGCTTGTGGACAGTACTGTCCCAACAGGGTTTAGGATTTAGCCACATTCTGTGACTGTTCTTCCCTGATCCTCTCTCAGTAGACCTGGTCTCCAGTGAGAGAATCCTGGGCACATCTTCCTGTGTCTCTCCAGATCGGGGCTCCCCTACTCCTCTCACCCTTGTTCTCTATCTTAATAGTAGTCCCTACACACACTCCCTTATGAGCAAATCTACCCTCCTCTATTGCTCTAACACAGTGCCCTGGGCTCTATCCCCGTTACTGATTCAGTGGGTTGGGATGAGGCCCATGAATTTGCATTTCTAATGCTACTGATGCAGAGAATCCACTTTGAGAACCACTGCCTTCACCCCAGGAATGAGCTGGGGTAGCCATGTTTGTATTAGGCAAACTTGGCCTTAACCAGTTGAGCCTAAGGTGAATTGACAGAGAAGCCAATCAGATCTTCTCTCCTTGAAACATAAAGCCGGACACCACGAGACTGAGGAAGTCCTTTTAATACCATAGTGAGGTCTTTTTAAGTAGATAAATGAAACAGGAAATGAGCATCTAGAAACACACTGATGAAGCAGAGAATAAGAGGCCGCCCAACCCTAAAGAGAGAGAGAGACAGAGAGTGATGGACAGATTCCTGCCAGAACTCCTGGCCCAGGTGTACTCTTTTTTTTTTTTTTTAAGATTTTATTTATTTATTTGACAGATAAGAGTTACAGTGAGAGGGAGACAGAGAGAGAGGTCTTCCGTCTGCTGGTTCACTCCCCAAATGGCCACAACGGCAGGAACTGGGCTGAACTGGAGCCAGGAGTTTCCTTGGGTTCTCCCACATGGATGCAGAGGCCCAAGCACTTGGGCCATCTTCCACTGCTTTTCCAGACCATAGCAGAAAGCTGGATCAGAAGAGGAGCAGCTGAGACTAGAATGGGTGCCCATATGAGATGCCAGCACTGCAGGTGGAGGATTAACCTGTTGCACCACAGCACCGGCCCCGAGGTGTACTTCTTACAAATTCTCTCCAAACTGTGGAATGACCACCCAGCCCTTTCTTTACTTAAGCAAGTTTAAGTGGCACCTCTTCCCTGCATTCACTTTGTCTCCACTTGGAATTCCTTTTCCTCTTCAGGCCTGTGTTAAGTTCTCCCACAAAGACCTGATTTCTGTCTGGTTCCCGCCTATGTTGTTCCCCCATACCTGGAGCCTCCCCTGCAGCTCAGCCTGTGGCTTGGATACCCAGGGGTATCACTTCCAGAATCTAGAGCAGTGAAATATATATGGCTATTGTGTGCTTGCAATATGGCTGGTGATGTGGGTCAAATGTCAAGTCAACTCTGGATTTCAAAGAGTAATATGGGGGTGGGGAGAGAAAAATATCTTAATGTTTTTATATTGCTGACATGATAAAATGATGTTTTGTGGGGCCGGCACTGTGGCTTAGCAGGTTAAAGCCCTGGCCTGGAGTGCCAGCATCCCATATGGGCGCCGGTTCTAGTCCTGGCTGCTCCTCTTCTGATCCACCTCTCTGCTATGGCCTGGGATAGCAGTAGAAGATGGCCCAAGTACTTGGGCCCCTGCACCCATGTAGGAGACCTGGAAGAAGCTCCTGGCTTCTGGCTTTGGATTGGGCAGCTCCAGCCATTGTGGCCATTTGGGGAGTGAAGCAGTGGATGGAAGATCTCTGTCTCTACCTCTCTCTGTAACTCTTTCAAATAAATAAAATAAATCTTTTTAAAAAAAATATGTTTTGTATACACTGGATAAAATTAAATATAGTATTAAGGTTAATTCACCTATTTCTTTTACTTTTTTCAATAGGACTACTAGAAAACTGAAACTACCAAAGCGAATTGCATGATATGTTGATTGGAAGTACTCATCTAGAGGCAGTGACCATCATCCATGTACCCTAGAATGTTCACCACCACTTGGATTCCCCTCAAGTGGGCTCTGTCCTCTGCCTGGCCAAAGACTTTGCCTGTATCACCCTGTAGACCTTACCTTACCCACTCAGCTCGCCATCCAATTTCTTCAGCTGGGTCAAATTAACAGCAACAATTGCAGCCTGGTGGGAACGGAGAGATCTGGTGCCAGGACCCTCCTCTAGCTCCCTACCATGACTGTCTGGTTTTGCCTTAAATAGACCATCATGCTCCATGCCTAAGTCTTGAATCTGGACAGATCTTATACTGCAGGTTCCTATGTTCAGTAGAGCTATGACATGGATGACTTCTGTTACGGGTTGAATTGTGTCCTCCAAACAGATATGTTGATGTCCTAACCCCTGGTAGTCATGAATGTGAGCTGATTTGGAAAGAGGGTCTTTGTAGAAGTAATCAAGATGAGGTAATCAGAGTGGGTCCTAACTCCATGTGACTGGGGTCCTGTGAAGAGGAGGAAAATTCCAGGTGGAGTCAGAGACGCACAGGAATGGAAGGGAAGCTGACATTGGGGCGATGCTGCTGCCAGCCGAGAACTTCTGGTTAACACCAGAAGCTGTGAAGGACGAGGAAGGTTCTGTGTAGAGTGTCCGAGAGTCTTGATTTTGGACTTCTAGCCTCAAATCTGTGGAAGAATAAATTTCTGCTATTTTAAGCCATTCAATTTGTGATAAATTGTCACAGGAGCCCTAGGAAAAGACAATGGCCTCTAAGTCCCTTCCATATCTTGTCATATACAATACAGGTAACAAGGCATGCTATACAGATGATTTTCATTACATGTTGCATTTACAGTACTGTGCTTTTTTAAAAATAGAAAATCATGTAAATCTAGGCCATTTTATGCATGCATTTCCAAATGTCTTAAGTACACAAACTAGCCTGTTACATTGTGAATTCTGAGTTAAAAGAGAATGTAATTTGAAGAGATTGCATATTTTCCAAAGCCAGTTTGATGATTTAAGCATGGAAATATTACAATTAAATGTTTGAAAAGTTATCTCTGCATGTTTTGCTGTAAGCTGATATCGTGAAGCAACACATCCTTTTAGAATGAGGTAGCAGCTTAGGCCCCAGGAGGAAGGGAGCGGGGGGCATCTCTGGGCTGCAACCACTTTGGGTGATCAGGCCAAACAGCATGAGCAGGCTCAAGAAAAAATCAGATCCAATCAGCTTCAAAATACAAACTGTAGTAGCTACAACTTGATTCTCCAAGGGCAGGATGGGAGGAGATGTGGAAATATTTGCACGATGCAGTCTTTATGGGTAATGCAGAGAATATGGGCCAGAATGACATCAACATGACTTGTAAGCCCACGGGTCAATGGCAGACCATTGCTTAAAATCCTTCATTGTCTGCTCACTGCCTTTAGGACACAGTCCGGACAGCTGAGGGGGTGTTACTGGCATCACCAGGCGCGTCAGCCCACCTCTTCAGCCTCATTTGCTTTTCTCTTCTGCTCCAGTGCCAAAGGATTTGAGGCTGTTCTCGTTCGGGTTCCCATTGTCTCTTGGGGATCAGTTTCCCTTCTCACCTTCAAACACCCAGGAGGCACTTGATTTCCAGTGTGTCTGCCCTATCAAAACAGGAAAGCCTCTAATGTGCATCTTTGATATGATGTAATTAACTATTTAATTAGCAGGTTATTTTTTTAAAAGATCTATTTTTTATTTATTTGAAAGGCACAGTTTCAGAAAGAGAGAAAGAGGGAGAAACATAGAGTGAGAGTGAGAGAGAGAGTGTGTCTTCCACATTCCCCAAATGTGTGTGTCACTCCCCAAATGGCCCCAAAGGCCAGAGTTGGGCCAGGCCGCAGCCAGGAGCCAAACTTCATCTGGGTCTCCCATGTGGGTGGCAGGGACCCAAGCACTTGGGCCATCTTCCGTTGCTTTCTCAGGTGCATTAGCAGGGAGTAGTATTGGAAGTGGAGTAGCTGGGGCTCAAACAGTGCCCACATGGGATGCCAGTGCTACAGGCAGCAGCTTTACCCGCTACACCACAATGCAGGCCCCAGTATGTTATATTTTATTGTGAATATATCTATTCAGATATCTATAATTAATCAAAATGACTAATTCTAGTAATTGAATGGATGATCCACTAGAGATCATCTCTCATTCTAGATGAAGAAAATCAGGCTGTTTTCTGACACATTATGGGGTGGACGTTGTGGTACTGCTGGTTAGGCTGTCACTTAAGACACCCACATCCCATTCTGGAGAGCCGATTAGAATTCTGGCTCCAGTTCTGAACCAGCTTCCTGCTAATGTGCCTGGAAAAGCAACAGAGGTTGGCCCGAATTCTTGGGTCTCTGCCACCCATATGGGAGACCCAGATGGAGCTCTGCACTCCTGGCTTTGGGCCGGCCCAGACCCAGCTGTTGTGGCCATGCAAGAAGTGAACCAGGGGCCAACGCTGTGGCATAGTGGGCTAAGTCTCCACCTGTGGCGCTGGCATCCCATGAGGGCACTGGTTCTAGTCCTGTTGTTCCTCTTCCAATCCAGCTCTCTGCTTATGGCCTGGGAAAGCAGCAGAAGATGGCCCAAGTATTTGGGCTCCTGCATCCGTGTGGGAGACATGGATGAACCTCCTCACTCATGAACCTCCTGACTCCTGGCCCAACCCTGGCCACTGCAGTGAAATGGAGAATGAACCAGCAGATGAAAGGTATGTCTCTCTCTCTCTCTCTCTCTTCCTCTCTCTCTGTACCCCTTTCAAATAAATAAATAAATCTTAAAGGGCCAGTGCTGTGGCATAGTGGCTAAGCCTCTGCCTGTGGCACTGGCATCCCATATTGGCGCCGGTTCAAGATCTGGCTGCTCCTCTTCCAATCCAGCTCTCTTCTTATGGCCTGGGAAAGCAGTGGAAGATGGCCCAAGTACTTGGGCCCCTGCACCTGTGTGGGAAACCCGGAAGAAGCCCCTGGCTCCTGGCACCTGGCTCTTGCTCCTGGCTTCAGAGCAGCCCAGCTACAGCCATTGTGACCATTTTGGGATAGACCAGAGGATGGAAGACCTTTCTCTCTGTCTCTCCCTCTCACTATCTGTAACTCTACCTCTCAAATAAATAAAATCTTTAAAAAAACAAACAAACACATGTTATAATCTGTAATTCCATCCCTAGAAATCTTTTCTAAGGAAATAATCACAGGTATACACAAAGACATATACAAGATTATTTTTTTGAAAAATATATTTATTTAGGAGCCAGCGCTGTGGCTCACTTGGTTAATCCTCCGCCTGCGGCACTGGCATCCCATATGGGCGCCTGGTTCTATTCCTGGTTGCTCCTCTTCCAGTCCAGCTCTCTGCTGTGGCCCAGGAAGGCAGTGAAGGATGGCCCAAGTGCTTGGGTCCCTGCATCCACATGGGCGACCTGGAGGAGGCACCTGCCTCCTGGCTTTGGATCGGCGCAGCGCGCTGGCCATGGCAGCCATTTGGGGGGTGAACCAACAGAAGGAAGACCTGCATGGGAGACCAGAAAGAAGCACCTGGCTCCTGGCTTCGGATTGGCGTAGCTCCAGCCGTGGTGGCCATTTGGAGGGTGAACCAACGGAAGGAAGACCTTTCTCTCTGTCTCTCTGTCTCCTCACTGTCTAACTCTATCTGACAAATAATATATATATTTGAAACTCAGAGTTACAGAGAGGGAGAGATAGAGAAGGGGGGAGAAAGAGAGAGAGAGAGATCTTCCATCCACAGGTTCACTCCCAAAATGACCACAATGGCCAGGCTGCATCAGGCTGAAGCCAGGAGCCTGGACCTCCATCCAGGTTTTGCCTGTGGATGGCAGGGGACCAAGCCCTCAGGCCCTCTTCTGCTGCTTTTCCAGGCACATTAACAAGGAGCTGGATTGGAAGCAGAGCAGGTGGGACTCAAACCAATGCTCATACGGGATACCAATGTTGCAGGCCATGGCTTAACCAGCCAGAATTTTTGTATTAAAAAATGTAAATTCTTCTTCCTTCCTCTCTATCTGAAATAACCATCATGAGTTTGGTTTCTGGACAGGTGTTCATGCCTCACTGATTTAATGATGTTAAAAAAAAAGTTTAGGGGCCGGCACCGTGGCTCCCTTGGTTAATCCTCCGCCTGTGGCGCTGGCATCACATATGGACGCCGGGTTCTAGTCCCAGTTGCTCCTCTTCCAGTCCAGCTCTCTGCTGTGGCCCAGGAAGGCAATAGAGGATGGCCCAGGTCCTTGGGCCCTGCACCTGCATGGGAGACCAGGAGGAGGCACCTGGCTCCTGACTTCTGATAGGTGCAGCACCGGCCGTAGTGGCCATTTGGAGAGTGAACCAATGGAACCTTTCTCTCTCTCTCACTGTCTATAACTCTACCTGTCAAATGAAAAAAAAATGTTCATTAAATAGAATTTTTTAAAGATTTATTTATTTATTTGAAAGTCAGAGTTACACAGAGAGAGGAGGCACAGAGAGAGAGAGAGGGGTCTTCCATCTGCTGGCTCAACCCCCCAAATGGCCGCAATGGCAGGAGCTAAGCTGATCCGAAGCCAAGAGCCAGGAGCTTCTTCCGGGTCTCCCATGTGTGTGCAGGGGCCCAAGGAGCTGGGCCATCCTCTACTGCTTTCCCAGGCCATAGCAGAGAACTGGATCAGAAGAGGAGCAGCCAGGTCTCGAACTGGCGCCCATATGGGATGCTGGCGCCTCAGGCCAGGGTGTTAACCCACTGCGCCACAGCGCCGGCCCCACATAGAAATTTAAAAAAAAAAAAAAAATAGTCTCATGTGAGAGATGATCCCAGTTCCAATTTTTAAATACAAATACTTCTCCATTCATTCATTCATTCAAAATGATGTTTGCAGGGCTGGCGCATGTCATAGCACGTAAAGCTGCTGCCTGCAGTGCTGGCATCCCAAATGGGTGCTAGTTTGAGTCCCAGCTGCTCCACTTCTGATCCAGCTCTCTGCTATGGTCTGAGAAAGCAGTGGGACATGGCCCAAGTCCTCAGGCCCCTGTATCTGTGTGAGAGACCCAGACATGGCTCAAGGCTCCTGGCTCCTGGCTCCTGGGTTTGGATCAGCCCAGCTCTGGCCATTGTGGCCATTTGGGGAGTGAGCCAGCAGATGGAAGGCTCTCTCTCCCTCGCTCCCTCCCTGCCTCTGCCTTTGCCTCTGCCTCTGCCTCTCTGTAACTATTACCTTTGAAACAGATAAATAAATCTTGAAAAAAATTATGCTTGCTAAGAACATACTAGGTGGTGAGCATTGTACCTGGATGGTGTAGCTGAGTGGAGGAAGACAGATAGCCAACTACAAGACCAATACAGTACAGTGTATGGACCTTTTGTTCATAAAATTCAAAGGACAAGAAGGAAACCAGTGCTTACCAGATTCACTTTTTAGTGCTGAGGTTACCAGTTTTACTGAAAATATTGAGATAAAGATTTTTACCTCTTTCCCATTGGAAGTGAACTAGGAGGCAGGAGCAAAGTTGGGCCACACTGTGGTCCTCAATGGTAGGTACTGAGGTGGAGTTAACACAGAGATGGAAAGAGTGAAATCTATCTATTTATTTATTTATTTATTTTTTGACAGGCAGAGTGGACAGTGAGAGAGAGAGAGAGAGAGAGAAAGGTCTTCCTTTGTCGTTGGTTCACCCTCCAATGGCCGCCGTGGCTGGCGCGCTGCGGCCGGCGCACCGTGCTGCTCCGATGGCAGGAGCCAGGTACTTATCCTGGTCTCCCATGGGGTGCAGGGCCCAAGCACCTGGGCCATCCTCCACTGCATTCCCCGGGCCGCAGCAGAGAGCTGGCCTGGAAGAGGGGCAACTGGGACAGAATCCGGTGCCCTGACCGGGACTAGAACCCGGTGTGCCGGCACCGCAAGGCGGAGGATTAGCCTAGTGAGCCGCGGCGCCGGCTAAGAGTGAAATCTGATCTGGATCATTCCATGTGAGACCCTATATCCAGCCTTTCCAAAAGCCACCACCCTGCTTGGGTAGGGTTCTCGATCACTTGCCCACAAGAGTCTAACTAAATGGGGCTACTTCAAAAAGTTTGTGGTTAAGGGGCTGGTGTTGTGGCACAGCAGGTATAGCTGCCACCTGCAATGCCAACATCCCATACGGGCAGCAGTTTGTGTCCTGGCTGCTCCACTTCCAATCAACCTCCCTGCTAATGACCTGAGAAAAGCAGCAGAAGGCAACCCAAATGCTTGGGCCCCTGCCACCCACATGGGAGATAGGGATGAAGTCCCTGGCTTCTGTCATTGTAGCCATTTGCGGAGTGAACCAGCAGATGGAAAATCTCTCTCTCTCTCTGTAACGCTGACTTTCAAATATCTACATCAATCTTCATTAAAAATTTTTATGGGTAAGTAGAATTGAAAGATGAGTTTATTTTGATGCAAAGAATTTTAAATCCATGCATAGCTTTTTCTTAATACACCTTTCCTTTGAACTTTTTGAACATCCATTATACATCCAGTGATGCAAAATTTATTTGGTGTAAGCTCAATCTACATTAATAACTAGATTTGCATGTGACTCTTCACTCAGGGGTGAAGAATTTGCTGCAGAATAGGGGCTAGTGACCCTTTCTGCAAAGGATCAGAAAACTAATATTTTAAGCTCTGTCTGCCATAGAGTCTCTACTGCAGCTATTCAACCCCACTCTGGTGTTGTAATGCAAAAGCAGCCATAGATGAGTGAATGTGGCTGTGTTTTAATAAAACTTTATTTATAAAAGCAAGCAGTAGGCTAGATTTGCTCACTGGCCATGGTGCCTACCTCTACTCTAGAACTAGAGCTAGACATTAAGAGAAAAGTATGAAACCTGGAGGGTCAGTAGGATTCAGTAATTTTGTATGATCTATGAACTCTGAAACCATCCAATAGTTGAAGAAAAGAAACCATTATGATTATAAGAAGAGCTAATATTCTCTTTTGTTGTTGTTGTTATTAATTTGAAAGGCAGAGAGCGAGCCAGAGAAAGATCTTCCATCTGATGGCCCACTCCCTAAATGTCTGCAACAGCCAGGGCTGGGCCAGGCCAAAGTGGAAAACCATAAATTCAACCCAAGTCTCCCACATGGGTGGCAGGGACCCAAGTACTTGAGCCATCACCTGCTGCTTCCCAAGGTGTGCATTAGCGGGAAGCTTGACTATCAGAAGTATAGTTGGGACTCGAACCCAGGAACTCCAATATGGGATCTGGGTATCCCAAGTAGCATCTTAACTGGTTGCTTGAAATGCCCACACTAGAAAAGCTAATACTTACTGAGGGCTTACTATATACTAGGTGCTGTCCCAAGGATATATCATTTAGGGTGTTTTAGTTTGCAAGGAAAAGGAAAATCGACTTCAACAGGCTTAAACAATAAAGATTGATCATCTCATGTAACAAGCAGTTGTGAGTCAGTTTGGAGTGGTTGGAGTTTCAGTGGCTCATTGGTTTGTTCAAGGACCCAGGTTCTTTCCATCTCTGGCCTCTGCCTTCCTCTGAGCTTTTCCCTCGAGTAACTCCCTCCATGACCACAAGATGGCGGCTACCGTTCCCAGCCTCCCATACGGAGCAACCATCTTCAGATGAAACAGATTTCTCTTCTGTATTCCTTTTAGGGATTAAGAAATCTTTCCCAGAAGCTCCCTACATGTTTCCTTTCACATCTTATTGGTCAAAAGTAATCATACACCCACTCTTACTCACTGGAAAGGAGAACAGAGTTTTCAAGATTAGTGGAGACTAATTAAGAATCACCTCCTAGGGGCTGGCGCTGGGACATAGAAGGCTAGGCCTCCGCCTGCAGTTCCTCAAGGAGAGGAAAGTGAATAAATTGTGCAAGGTCACAAAGCTAGTCAAGTAGATGAAACTAGATTCAGACCCAGATCTGTAACCACAGTGTCCTCAACGACTACACCAACGTGGTACGGTAGGGAGGCTAAGAACATTAAGGAAGATCAGGATAGCTCCAAAGCCTGCCTGAGCATCAAGTACAATTGAGCTGGTTATGAAACCTAGGTTGTGATCTAGCCTCCTTTGCAGAGTGCACCATTTAGTCTTTGCTATGTAACAAACAACCCCATAATTCAGTGAGTAAAACCACAATAATTTATTTCGCTCACAATTATATGGGCCAGCAATTTGGGCTGGGTTTCTTTTCTCAGCCAGACTCAATCATGCTCATCTTTGGCCAACTGGGAGGTCAGCTGGGGACTGGCTGATCTGAGATGGACTCAGTTGGGAAGATTTGCCTTTGCTCCACAGGGTCCCTCCGCCTCCAGCAGGCCAGCCTGGGTTTCTTCAAAGGGAAGCTGGGCAGGGTGCCAAGAGGGAGGGTGGAAATGCTTAAGGCCTCCTGAGGCCTAGCTCAGATCTAGGAAGAACGGTTTTTTTGAATAGGGACTGAGCTGAAGAAAGGATCTTCTTTTCTTATTCCGCAGAAAGACTGATTCTCTAACACTTTCATGCAACATTAAATGTCCCATTCCCATGTTTGCCATTCAGGGAGTGCAAGCGGGTTGACCTCTTTCATGGCCAACATTGCCTCACCACCTTGAAGACAGGACTCTTAACCAGAACTGGCAGAGGAAGCCAAGCGGGCCATAGATTTAGTACAGACAGTTAGAAAAAACAGAACCAGAGTCAATGGGTTATGGCTGAGAAAAGGCCACATGAGGAGAACGTCTGAAAACCAAATATTCAAACCCAAAGACAAAATTCCACTCCGGCTCTGTGTGTCCTCCACACCACCCCTGCCAAAAACACATACTCCATATGGCAATTAGGAGGCCAAAGCAATATTTTTCTACTATCCTGGTAAAATAAATACAAGCTATACATTCATTCAACAACTATTTATTGTGCCAAGCCCTGTCAAACTTGAAATGCACAGAATTCTTTCTTAATTTTCCAATGGCTGTCATTTAAAAATATCCTTTCAGAGTAACTTGTGATATCTTTATAGAGGCGAAAGGAGTTTTCTCTCAATATTACAAATTCTTATTAAATTGTTAAAACATTGTGGTCTAATCCATCTAAAAAGATTCATATGTCTTCTTCCTGAATTCATCTCATCTGAACTCACTCCTATCATTAACAGTTTAAATCCATGCTGTATACAGGCATTTACAACCTTCTGGAGTTAATTTCTCAGGAAGGGCAATGAGCATTAGTAAGCTGTATTTCAACTTATGAAGCCATTCAGAAATTTACAGTCTTTAGGTATGAACTTACACAGCATGAAGCTTGGCCCACGGCATTTCTGCAAGTGGAGTTTGGCTCATGTGAATGCTCATAACAAAAGAGGGATTGCCAAAACAAGCAACTCTGTCTAAATACAGGTGAAATAATATTCTTGCAGAGTAAATCCTCACAATGTGAAAGTAATACAGAGCCAGTTCACTAAATGTTCTCTAAAATAGGTTTCCATAGAACCGAAGCCATGAAAAGTGACGTGGCCAGTCAAGAGCACGGAGGGAATTCCTGCCCTATGCTGGGGGCAGAGACCTCCAGGTGTGCACCCCTATGGCAGAACAACCTGAAGTAATGTGGTTCTCTGAACTTGTTATCTCAGCCTCTGAGTGGGGACAGGCATGAATATAGCAAATGTTTATGAATATAAAGAGAGAGAATACCTAGACATACAGAAAATAAAAATAAGAGCTATCTCCTGTATTGTTTTATATTCACTGTATATTTTCTTGCTGAAAATGACAATTTCTATGCAGTATTTGCTACATTGGTTAACACTCCACTTGGGAAACTCTCTTCACCAAGATGGCACCAAAGGAGAAGAAGGAAGCGCCTGTCCCTCCCAACGCAAAAGCTTTGAAAGCTAAGAAGGCAGGGCTGAAAGGAATCTGCAGGACAAAAAAAAAAAATCAGGTCGGCACTGCGGCTCAATAGGCTAATCCTCCACCTAGCGGCGCCAGCACACCGGGTTCTAGTCCCAGTTTGGGTGCCGGATTCTGTCCCGGTTGCCCCTCTTCCAGGCCAGCTCTCTGCTGTGGCCCGGGAGTGCAGTGGAGGATGGCCCAAGTGCTTGGGCCCTGCACCCGCATGGGAGACCAGGAGAAGCACCTGGCTCCTGGCTTTGGATCAGCGCGATGCACTGGCCGCAGCGTGCCAGCCGCAGCGGCCATTGGAGGGTGAACCAACGGCAAAAGGAAAACCTTTCTCTCTGTCTCTCTCTCACTGTCCACTCTGCCTGTCAAAAAAAAAAAAAAAATTCATACATCACCAATGTTCTGTTGGCCCAAGACATTAAGTCTCCAGCAGCAGCCTGAATATCCTCAGGAGAGAACCCCCAGGAGGAACAATCTTGACCCCTTTGCCATCATTAAGTTCTCCTGACTACTGAGTCTACCATGAGGAAGGCAGAAGACAACAACACACTCCTGTTCATCGTGGATGCCAAGGCCAACAAGCAGCAGATCAAACAGGCTGTGAAGAAACTCCATGACATTGATGTGGCCAAAGTCAACTCCCCGATGAGACCTGGCGGCGAGGAGAAGGCATATGTCCCACTGGCTCCTGACTATGATGCTTTGGGTGTCGCCAACAAAATTGGGATCTAAACTAGGTCCAGCTGACTAATCCTAAATATACATTTTTTGACCATGAAAAAAAGAGTCCACTTGGGATGCCTGGATCCCATATCAAAGTGCCTGGGCTTGCGTCCTGGCTTTATTCTTGGTCCCAGCTTCCTGTTAAAGCACACCCTGGGAAGCAGCAGGTGATGGTTCAAGTAGTTGGGCCTCTGCCACCCACATGGAAGACTTGGGCTAAATTCCTGGCTTCTTGCTTCAACCTAGCCCAACCCCAGTTGTTGCAGGCATTTGGAAAGTGAACCACTGGATGGGAGACCTCTCTTTCTCTTTTGCCATCTCTCTGCCTCTCAACTAAGTAAATAATTTTTTAAAAACCTAAGTTGTGAGACTACCAAATGTCAACAGTGACTGCCACCAAATGATAATGTCATCAGATTTTTATTTTCTTCAACTTTGATATTTTCTGATTTTTCCACAAAGAATATATAGTAGAACCATATATATATATAATTGTTATTATGTGTTACCAATATTTATTAGTTCAGTCCCTATTGGGGGAATAGGCAGAGGAAGAGGACAGGGTACAGTGAAAAGTCTCACTTCCATAAGCTAATGGTGAAAGTGTCTGCATTATCAAATGTTACAGATTCTTTCTGCAGAACTGCCACCTTGTCAAGAACAAGATTCCTAGATAAAACAGATGCAGGTGTCATTTGCGAGGACCAAGAACACACTGGTCCACATGGTGGAGAAATTCTCCAACCCAACACTGCCCTCTTCCTGTGGCTATTGATCCTCTCTGTGAGTCAGGGACAGCCACACTGCAAATTCAAGCGAGGAAACTGGAGCCTACGGTGGAGGGGGTTGGGGACCGGAGGTCTCCTCGGGTGCAAGGAGTCAACTGCCCAAGCAGAAGCTGAGGGAGAGGTGAATCAACACCTTCAGTTCTGATCCATAGGTGTTAGTTGACGCTGAGCCATTCAAGGGACAAGGGCTCTGGGCTGACATCGTAGTGGAATTCGATTGAGGGTGAGAGACGTGATGGCCCCCCTCTACATATACAACAAGCAATTCTTCCAGTTCTACCTGCTCTGCTCTAAGAGACAAGGAATGTTTGGAGACTGAGAAAGAACAGCAGCCTTAAAACACCTGAGAAGCTATTAAGTCCAGATGAATTAAACTTGTTCCATGGGGCCGACGCTGTGACACAGGAGGCTAAACCTCCACCTGGGGCACTGCCATCCTGTATGGGCACTGGTTCTAGTCCCGGCTGCTCCTCTTCCAATCCCGCTCTCTGCTATGGCCTAGGGAAAGCAGTAGAAGATGGCCCAAGTGTTTGGGCCCCTGCACCGCATGGGAGACCTGGAAGAAGCTCCTGGTTTCTGGCTCCAGATTGGCCCAGCTCCAGCCACTGCACACATTTAGGGAGTGAACCAGCAGATGGAAGACCTTTCTGTCTGTCACTTCCTCTCTGTCTGTAACTATACCTTTCAAATAAATAATAAATAAATCTTAAACAAAACACTTTGTTCCATGTGGTTCTGCAGAAAAGAGCCAGGAGATTATGGCAGAGCTGCATCTGAAATTATATTGAGACAGATTTTTTAAATTATTATTATTATTTGACACATAGAGTTATAGACAGAGAGAGAGACAGAGAGAAAGGTCTTCCTTCCATTGGTTCACTCCCCAAATGACTGCCACGGCCAGTGCACTGTGCAGATCTGAAGCCAGGAGCCAGGTGCTTCTTCCTGGTCTCCTATGCAGGTGCAGGGCCCAAGCACCTGGGCCACAGCAGAGAGCTGTACTGGAAGAGGAACAACCAGGATTAGAACCCAGAGCCCATATGGGATGCCGGCACTGCAGATGGAGGATTAACCAAGTGAGCCAGGGCGCCAGCCCGAGACAGATCTTGACACAGAAGAAAGGATTGCTGAGTTGTTTGAGTTGGCAAAGAGATGCTGGCTTTGAACATGCTCCTCACAGTGTGATACAAAACCAAGGCATGGCCTAAAGGGAACGCCCATTAGATCCCGCCCCCAGCTCAGACCTACTGAATCAGAACCTGCAGTTTCAACAGATGCCCAGGCAGTGACAACTCTGTGTGACATGAGGGTACTCAAAATGCTCACGGGAACAGGCAAGTGTTGCCCGCAGCCGGTTACACTGCCGATTGCAAGGCTAGCATCCCATATCAGATCACTGGATCAAGTCCTGTCTGCTCTGACCCAGCTCCCTGCTAATCCGTCTGGAAAAGCAATGGAGGATGGCCCAAGTGCTTGGGCCCCTGCCACTCATGTGGGAGACCCAGCTGGAGTTTCTGGCTCCTGGCTTTGCCTGGTCCAGTTCTGACTATTGAGACCACTTGGGAAATGAACCAGTAGATGGAAGACTCACTCTCTCTCTCTCTCTCTCTCTCTCTGCCTTTCAAAGAATTTATAAATTAATATGTACAATGTGATCACATATGTACTTAACATTCACTTTAAAATAATTATTAAAAATAATAAATTAGGCCGGCGCTGCGGCTCACTAGGCTAATCCTCCGCCTTGTGGCGCCGGCACACCGGGTTCTAGTCCCGGTCGGGGCGCCGGATTCTGTCCCGGTTGCCCCTCTTCCAGGCCAGCCCTCTGCTGTGGCCAGGGAGTGCAGTGGAGGATGGCCCAGGTGCTTGGGCCCTGCACCCCATGGGAGACCAGGAAAAGCACCTGGCTCCTGGCTCCTGCCATCGGATCAGCGCGGTGCGCCGGCCGCAGCGCGCCGGCCGCGGCGGCCATTGGAGGGTGAACCAACGGCAAAGGAAGACCTTTCTCTCTGTCTCTCTCTCTCACTGTCCACTCTGCCTGTCAAAAAAAAAAAAAAAAAAAAAAAGAAAGCTAAAACGATTAAAAAAAATAATAATAATAAATTAATTAAAGTGTTACCTAGCCTAAGGAGATGTATTTATTGAATAAATTTCAACTGTCTTTTTTTCTTTTTTTTTTTTTTGTAATTTTATTTATTTGAAAAGCATAGACACAGAGAAACTGAGTGAGATCTCCCATCTGCTGATTCACTCCCTAAAAGCCCTCAATGGTTGGGCTAGAACAGGAGAGAAGCCTATATGAGCACTGGTTCAAGTCCCAGATGTTGGCTGGCACCGCGGCTCAATAAGCTAATCCTCCACCAGCGGCGCTGGCACACCGGGTTCTAGTCCCAGTTGGGGTGCCGGATTCTGTCCCGGTTGCCCCTCTTCCAGGCCAGCTCTCTGCTGTGGCCAGGGAGTGCAGTGGAGGATGGCCCCAGTCCTTGGGCCCTGCACCCCATGGGAGACCAGGAGAAGCACCTGGCTCCTGCCTTCAGATCAGTGTGGTGCGCCGGCCGCAGTGCGCTGACCGCGGCGGCCACTGGAGGGTGAACCAATGGCAAAGGAAGACCTTTCTCTCTGTCTCTCCCTCTCACTGTCCTATTCAGCTCCCTGCTAATGCCCTGGGAAAGCATTAGTGCCTGGGCCTTTACCACCCATTTGGGAGACCTAGATGGAGTTCCACCATCCTGGCCTTGTCTGACCCTGGCCATTGTGACCATTTGGAGAGTCAACCAACAGGTGGAAGATCTCTCTATCTCTTTCTCCCTCCCTCTCTCTCTAACTCATCCTTTCAAATAAACAAGTAAATCTTAAAAAAAGAAGTTAGATTTTAAACGTAATCATATGTATCCATTTCTAACTTTATAGACTGAGTTCTTTACTTGGGCAATATTTCCTTTTATGAAATAATTTTAAAATGGATTGTTCATATGTTTTTATAGTTTTCCTTTTTTCAACATCTAGATATTCATTCCATTTGGAATTTATCCCAGTGAAAGATATGAATCCAAGTTTTCCCCCCAGATGGCTCCTCTGTAATTCCTATGTGATTTTTACAAATTATCTATATTTTCCCAGTAATTTATACCACCCTTATCACATATTAAATTCCACTGGCAACATTCAAATGATAACTTCTCTTAAGAACAACAATCATAATATACAGGGTACAACAGTTTAGGACTAATTTCCCTTTATCCCCTTTCTCCACTACATTTATTAATCCCTTCCAGGAACACCTTAAGTGTTTGATAACAGAGCCCAACAAGAGGGTTCTGGTTAAAGTATATTCTTGTAAATCTCCTTGGAGGACTAGTATACAACCCTTAAAGCACTGATTATAAACATCCCGTCAAAACACAAGGGCAACACTTCTGATGAAAATGTCAAGTGAGGGAGCAGGAACCTGGCCTAGCAGCTCAGACACTGCTTGGGATGCCTGCACGCCCTAGCAGAGTGTCTGGGTTTGAGTTCCCACTCTCCCCCAGACCCAGCTTCCTGCTGATTAACGCGCACTCTGGGAAACAAGTGACGACTCAACACTTGGGTCCCCTGCCACCCATCTGGGAGATTCGGATGAAGTTCCAGGTTCTTGGCTTTGGCCTGGCCCAGCCCTGACTGTTGTGGCCATTTGGAGAGTGAACCAGCAGATGGGATCACAGTCTGTCTTTCTCTGTGTCTCTGTCTCTCAAATAAGTAAGTGCTTTAAAAGAAAAGAAAATGTCGGGGTCGACACTGTGGCACAGCAGGTGAAGCCACTGCCTGTGATCCCAGCATCCCAGTATCCTGGTTGTACCACTTCCAATCCAGCTCCCTGCTGATTCGGGGAAAGCAGAAGAAGTGGTCCCAAGTGTTTAGGTCCTTGCCACCCACATGGGAGACCCATACAAAGCTTCTGGCTCTTGGATTTTGCCTGGACCAGTGCTGGCCATTGCAGTCATTTGGGAAGTGAACCAGAAGATGGAAGATTTCTCTCTGTATCTCCGTCTCTGTAGCTCTGATTTTCCAATAAACAGCTAAATCTTTTTAAAAAAAAATCAAGTGAGTAAGGAAGGATATAAATTTTATGCAAACCAAGAATGACCACATTCTATTAATAGACGCAGGAAAGACTCCCTTGTGCACGGCACCAGAGGGGTGATAATGATTTGGTTGGAATGTGGGATGAGATGCCCCCCACCGTTTTGCTCCTACGTTTTCTATAAAGTGATGATATAAGCATGCTTTTTCAAATTCTCACATTTTAGTAATGGCATTTTTGTCCACATGTGTTTGTCTCTCCTGCCTCGAAAGACTTCATGAAAATAATCGTCAAGAAATAAAAAGATGACAAATCCACAAGGACAAAACAAAAGGAAGAAAAGATTTCGCGGCTGGCAAATTCCAAACATGCTTTTGAGAGACAGCAAGCTAATGGAAGAGTGGGAACATACCCCACGGAGCCGAGAGGGAGGAGAGCAGCAGGCCGGGTGGGGTCGCGATTCCAGGAAGGCCCGTGGCTGTGGACAGGATGGCAGACTCTGCTGGGAGTCGAGCTGACTCACTGTGTGTGCCCTCAGGCCAAGACACTGAGGAATGCTCTCGTCTCTCTTCTCCCCACTGAACAAGGGGCACTGTGTTTCTCGTCTCTTGCTTCCAGTGGGAGCTGCACAGAGTTAATTGCTGTTTAAGAAGGTATGTGAACTGATGGAATAAAAGGCCCAACAAGCAGGAGGAGGGTTATTACTGGGCGAGGAACCCTTTAAAACCCTGGGATCCTCTCCTGCACCAGGGATTGTAGCACTCAGATGCGTAGCCGGGCGGCTGCTAGTGCAGCCTAAGACAGCTTTGGCCAAGTATTTACATCCCTGTAAAAACAGGGTAGCAATGGCCAGTTGGGAAGACATGAATGAGTATGAGAAGCTCATCAAGACACCAGCCAGGGCCTGGCACTGTGGCATAGTGGCTAAAGCCACTGCCTGCAGTGCTGGCATCCCATACGGGCTCTGGTTTAAGTCCTGGCTGCTCCACTTCCGATCCAGCCCTCTACTGTGGCCTGGGAAAGCAGTAGAAGATGGCCCAAGTCCTTGGGCACCTGCACCCGCGTGGGAGACCCGGAAGAAGCTCCTGGCTCCTGGCTTTGGATCAGCCCAGCTCTGCTGTTATGGACATTTGGGGAGTGAACCAGCAGATGGAAGACCTCTCTCTGCCTCTGCCTCTGTAACTCTGCCTTTCAAATAAATAAATAAATCTTAAACACACACACACACACACACACCAGTCCAGATACAGGTAGCTTCTTGGGACACTACCTCTCCTTGAGCTAAAGCAACATGTCCTGCTTGGTCCCCAGCCCAGGAACCCAGCATCTGCCCAGATCTACAGACCTGTCTTAAGCTCTCATCTGCTGTCACCCCTGCCTGGCCTTGCTCCTCCTCATCAAGATAAGTCCAGCCTCCACACACGGGTAGCTCTAAGGCCCCAGAATGGCTGCTCTGGATACGATAGTCTTGCCAAGACATAGAAAGGTGGTATAGGCCGGCGCCGCAGCTCACTAGGCTAATCCTCCACCTAGCAGCGCCGGCACACCGGGTTCTAGTCCCGGTTGGGGCGCCGGATTCTGTCCCGGTTGCTCCTCTTCCAGGCCAGCTCTCTGCTGTGGCCCGGGAGTGCAGTGGAGGATGGCCCAGGTGCTTGGGCCCTGCACCCCATGGGAGACCAGGATAAGTACCTGGCTCCTGCCATCGGATCAGCGCGGTGCGCCGGCCGCGGCGGCCATTGGAGGGTGAACCAATGGCAAAGGAAGACCTTTCTCTCTGTCTCTCTCTCTCTCTGTCCACTCTGCCTGTCAAAAAAAAAAAAAAAAAAAAAAAAAAAAAAAAAAAAAAAAGGTGGTATAATTTAGTGATCTCTGATAAACTGATGGTGTCAGCAGAAACATATACTTAGGGAACACACACACACACACACACACACACCATGATGTGATTTCCAAGAATGTGGTGGCTGGGATCCAGGCTCTTTTCTATGGCTAGGAAGCCAGAAAGGGCTAGAAATATTCAATCAATCGTTTTCATTCTTTCTTTGACAGAATGACTTTTTTTTTTTAAAAAAAAAGTATTTATTTATTAGAGAGGCAGAGAGAGGTCTTCCATCTACTGGTTTACTCCTCAAATGTCCACAGTAGCTGGAGCTGGGCCTATCTGAAGCCAGGAGCCAGGAACTTATTCTGGGTCTCCCACATGGGTGCAGGGGCCCAAGGACTTGGGCCATCTTCCACTGCTTTCCCAGGCACTTTAACAAGGAGCTGGATCAGAAGTGGAGCAGCCAGAACTCAAACTGATGCCCGTATAGGATGCTGGCATTGCAGGCAGCAGCTTTTCCCGGTACACCACAGTGCTGGCCCCATCAGAATGACTTTCTAGGCCCAGAAGCATAACTTTAAAGACCACAATACTAATTTATTGAAAATCCACTTTGTGTCTCAGTCCTTGGCTGAGACCCTATGGAAATACAAAGAAATACAGCCCCTGAGATTGAGATAAACTACCTATACTAGTTTCTAGAGGCCTATAGGTGGGTACTTGGCACAACAGTTATAACACTACCTGGGCTGCTCACATTCCATATCAGAGTGCCTGGGTCTGAATCCCAGATTCTCTGCTTCTTTGACAGGTAGAGTTACAGACAGTGAGAGGGAGAGACAGAGAGAAAGGTCTTCCATCTGCTGGTTCACTCCCCAAATGGCCACGACCGCCAGAGCTGGGCCAATCCGAAGCCAGGAGCCAAGAGCTTCTTCCAGGCCTCCCATGTGGGTGCAAGGGCCCAAGGACTTAGGCCATTTCTACTGCTTTCCCGGGCCACAGCAGAGAGCTGGATCATTAGAGGAGTAGCTGGGACTCGAACCAGTGCCGCAGACAGAGAATTAACCTACTGCACCACAGCGCTGGCCCCAATTCTCTGCTTCTAATCCACCTTCCTGTGTACCCTGGGGGGAGGCAGCTGATAACTCAAGCACTTGGGTCCTTGCCAACCATGGAGAAGACCTAGATTGTGTCCTTAGCTTCTTGTTTTGGCCAGGCCTAGCTCTGGCTGTTGTGGGCATTTGGGGATTAAACCAGCAGATGGAAGATCTTTCAATCTTTTTTTTTTTTTTTTTTTTTGACAGGCAGAGTGGACAGAGAGAGAGAGAGAGAGAGAAAGGTCTTCCTTTGCCGTTGGTTCACCCTCCAATGGCCGCCGTGGCCGGCGCTCTGCGGCCAGTGCCCCGCGCTGATCCAATGGCAGGAGCCAGGTGCTTCTCCTGGTCTCCCATGGGGTGCAGGGCCCAAGCACTTGGGCCATCCTCTACTGCACTCCTGGGCCACAGCAGAGAGCTGGCCTGGAAGAGGGGCAACCGGGACAGAATCTGGCGCCCCAATCTTTCGATCTTTCAATCTCTCTTTTTCTGCTTTCCAAATTTTAAAAATTAAAAATATAAAGACTCAGCATTCTTTTCTCCATGAGAGCAGGAACATATGTGTCTTACTTTCTGCTCTATACTTACATTTCATTCATTCACCCAGGAACCCACCACATGCCAGGGCCCAATTCAGAAAGTGGGACACACAGTGAATGAAACAAAGAATCCATCTATTCTCAACCAGCACAGAGTCTAATAAAGAGAAAGACAATAAATAAATGGAGATATAAACCCATGGTATATAAAGAGATGCTTGTGTGAGCAGGCAGCCAGGAGGCATGGTTTATGAAGCAGGGAGCGAGCCTTTCCCAGACACCAAATCAGCTGACAACACCATCTAGAATGTTCCAGGCTCCAGAACTGTGAGCAGTCTCTTTCTGTTGTTTATACACTTAAAAAGAGAACAATGAAGAAGAGTAAACGGATAAGAGTGGTGCAGGCTGTTATTTCCTACAGGTTAGCGAGGGACCGCGCCTCTGCTAAGGGGACGTTCAAGCAGAGGCTGGAGTTAGGTGAGGGTGAGTTGCTGGAGAAGATGCAGCTGCAGATGCAAAAAGCCTCCAAGAGGAACAAGCAACAGCGGCGCATCAGAGAGCAGCAGGGAGAGAGAAAAGCGTCACAAGAGCGAAGGAGCAAACATGAGAAGAGGGAGAAGGAGTGGCGTTACCGTAAGGCCCCTTTTAGATAAGGACTTAGGTAAGTGTTTTATGGAAATACAACACACGTAAGAAAAGTACACAAATCCTAAGTGCACACGCAGTGGATTCGTGCCAGCCAGCCCCACCCTTGTGAACCATCACAAAGACTGGCTCCAGACCATTCTCAGCAACCCTGAAACCCGCCTCATCGTTACTCATCTGCCCACCCGCAGGAAACCACTGCTTCAGTTTCCATCCCTGCAGATTAATTCTGACAGTTTTGAGCATTACACAGATGGAATCCCACAGGATGGCCCTCAGATGTCTGGCTTTATGCATTCAATGTTATGTTTGTGAGATTCGCTCTTGCTGTGTCTGGTTATGGTCCGCTTTTTTCTCCACTGTGGTGTAGCACTGCACCCTATAAATATACCATAATGTACTCACCCATTCTACCATGGATCAGCATTTGGTTCACTTCCAGTTTGGGACTGTTTGGCCCAGTGCTGCTTTGGGAATTCCCATTGTCTCTTTTAGAACACAGGAATGCGTCCTTCAATTGAGTGGACATGCAGGGGTAGGATAATTAAGGTTAGGCTTTAGTTCAGTGGATCCTACAAAACTGTCTTCAGACTTTGCTTTTTAATCTGAGTGCAGAGGGAAATCACTTGAAGGCTTCAAGCAGAGGAATCAGAAGAATTATATCATCCGACTTACATCATGAAGGGATCACATGCCAGGAATTTTTTAAGCTGACATTTTTAAAAGGTTCACCATAGGAACCGAAATCCAAGCTGACCAATCCCAGTACTAAAAACATGGCTACAGATTTATTTCTGCAGCCAGGACCTCTCCTCTGACCTGCAGACCCTCCAACGCCCACCTGCTAACTCCACATGGATGTCTAGTGGGCACCTCCACTTTCTGTGTCCAAAGGCTCTGCACTGAACCAGTTCTTCTTGCAAGATTTCCCGTCTCAACTAAGAGCAGATCCAGTCTTTCATTTGATTGAGCTGGAAACACTGGGGTTATCTTTGTTTCCTTGTATTTTCTCACATTCCACATCTAGTCTATCAGCAGATCCTGTGAGTACTATCATCAGAATGTTCCAGAATTGAACCAGCATTGTGGCTCAATGGGTTAAACCACTGCCTGCGACATGGCATCCCGTTTGGGCACCAAGACTTGAACCAGCACCCATGTGGGCTGACAGCACTGCAGGTGGTGGTTTAACCTGCTGCGCCACAGTGCTGCCCCCCAATAAATAAATCTTAAAAAAATATTCTAGAACCACTGCTCACTATTCCCCCTACCATATACGTCCAAGCCTCCATTCTCTCCCCTCTAAATTGTCTGTCGTCCCCTCCTAAGCGGTCTTCCTGCTTTCACGTCCTGCTCTCACCTTCTTTGGATTACAGTCAGCACAACTTCCTGAGAGTCTGAAAAGACATAAATGAGACGCTGTCACTTCACTATTAAAACCCCCCAGTGCCAGCCGGCGCCGCGGCTCACTAGGCTAATCCTCCGCCTAGCAGCGCCGGCACACCGGGTTCTAGTCCCAGTCAGGGCGCCGGATTCTGTCCCGGTTGCCCCTCTTCCAGGCCAGCCCTCTGCTGTGGCCAGGGAGTGCAGTGGAGGATGGCCCAAGTGCTTGGGCCCTGCACCCCATGGGAGACCAGGAAAAGCACCTGGCTCCTGGCTCCTGCCATCGGATCAGCGTGGTGTGCCAGCCGCAGCGCGCTGGCCGCGGCGGCCATTGGAGGGTGAACCAAAGGCAAAGGAAGACCTTTCTCTCTGTCTCTCTCTCTCTCTCTCTCTCTCGCTGTCCACTCTGCCTGTCAAAAAAATAAAAAATAAAAATAAAAAAAAAAAAACCAGTGACTCCCTGCATCATGCATGGTGAAAACCACATTCTACATTGCCACTCACCATTTGTGCCTAAATACTGAATACTGCTCCTTTAAAAAAAAAGATTGATTTATTTATTTGAAAGTCAGAGTTATGCAGAGATGGAAGGAGAGGCACAGAGAGAGAGAGAGAGAGAGAGGGAGGGAGGTCTTCTATCTGCTGGTTCTCTCCCCAATTGGCTGCAATGGCTGGAGCTGCGCTGATCCGAAGCCAGGCGCCAGGAGCTTCTTCCAGGTCTCCCATGTGGGTGCAGGGGCCCAAGGACTTGGGCCATCTTCCACTGCTTTCCCAGGCACTTTAACAGGGAGCTGGATCAGAAGAGAAGCAGCCGGGTCTCAAACCGGCACCCATATGGGATGCCGGTACTGCAGGTGGCAGCTTTACCTGCTACGCCACAGCACCAGCCCCTAAATACTGCTCTTTTTAACCTCTCTGTCTTTGACTCCTGTGACTCTCCCCTCCTCCTTCCCTCCTAGCCACACTGGCCTTTTTCCAGCTCATCGAACCATCTAGGCACACCGCCAACCCCAGGACCTTGGCACTTGCTCTTCTGGCTGCCCAGAATGCTCTTGCCACCAGCTCCCTCCCTTGCCTTCTTCAAGGCTTTATTGAACACTCCCTTTCCCAAGAAGCTCTTCCCCAGCAACTCTGTTTAATATTTCATGCTTGCCTCATCCCCGCCATTCATGTTTGCTGTCCCAGCTTTGTTCTCTCTGCTTAGCACGTGTCACTGTCTTCCATGCTGTAATGTTTGAGGTTGTTTTTATCTCATTTATCAGCTGTCAATCCCAGAAGATCATAATCGCTAGGAGGACATTGATTCCTGTGTTTTGTTTACCACTGTAGCCCAGCATCCAGAACAAGGCTTGGCACATAGTAGGTATTCAGTAAACATTTATTGAAGGAATGAATGAATGGACCTGTGCCCCAAGAAGCCAGGGATGAGACAGCGGTGGCTTCTAAGCACCCCCAACGCACAGGAGTTGCCTATAGAAACGTGTTCCTCCTGGGCTCTCCCTGCCTGGCGTTCCGGGAAAAGCGGGGCTGCCGGTGGAAATCTGGGACTGGGGAGGCAGATGGGATGCTGGCCTAGAAATGAGAGGAAGGATGTCTCCGCCCGTCTGCTCAGGGCTACGCTCTGCCTGGCACGCCGCCTGCTCCCAGAAACAGGATGTGTCCCGAGAGGAAGTGACTGCAGACGTGGAACGGGGAGGGGAAATGCCCTGTGCCTGAGACAGAACACTTGAGGCGAGTCACTCTGGAGCCTTCCAAGGGACCATTCCTGGGGGATGAGTAAAATCCGCCCCGCGGTCCCACAGTGACTCATTCTGCATGGCAGGGAATCCACGGCCCGCCCCTTCGTCCAGGGAACAGGTGCTTCCTCCTCTGGGGTTCCCAGCTTGGGTGACTGGCTGCTGGGGGGCCAAGGATGTGCCCCACAGCCAGCGAGGCGTGTGATCGCCCTGCTTCTGGGCCACAGTCCTCCCAGGAACCTGTGGGTGAGGAAGTCTGCCTTGGCAAGGCAGCAAGGGTGGGTGCTGGGTCGGCCGGGCGCTTGAGTGAGGAAGGAGGACCTGTGTCCCGGCTCCGCAGGAACCCTCAGAGCCAGCAGCTCTGTAGCAAGTCATTTGACCAACCTTGTCTTTCTGTGACTGAAGGTCGTAGGTACACAGTCCAGGAGGCCACTGCCCCGGGGTCTCTAAGGAAGCCTGCTTTCTGCATCTTCCCCGGGAAGGCACACAGAAGCAAGCTTGGCTGGGTGACCCCTGGGATGCCACACTCAGGCGTCCCGGCAGAGGGAAATCTCCCCGCCTTCCACGCCACAGTCGGATTTTGCAGTCCAAAGATGATGAAATCAATTTTGCAGGCCTGCCCTGGTAGCTCTGCCTTGATGAGCTGCAAAACTGGGACTCTGGGGTGGGCAATTAACCTGGCAGCTAAGATGCCTGTGCCCACATCCGAGTACCTGGGTTCTAGACCCCTCTCCTGATTGCAGCTTCCTGCTAACGGAGACCCTGGGAGGCAGCAGTGATGGCTCAAGGAATCAGGTTCCTGCTACTCACATGGGAGACCTGGATTGAGTTACTGGCTCTTGCTTTGGCCTCATCCAGCCTTGGCCATTGGGAGAATTTGGGAAGTAAACCAGCAGATGAGATGGGAGTATATGCTTGCTCTCTCTCTCTCTCTCTCTGCCTTGCAAAAAGTAAACATGAGATGGGCATTGTGGCACAGAGGGTTAAGCAGCTGCTTCCAATACTTGCATCTCATATCAGAGCGTCAGTCTGAGCCCTGTTATACCACTTCTGTTCCAGCTTCCTACTAATGCATTCTGGGAGGCAGCAGAAGGTGGCTCAAGTGCTTGAGCTTTAGCAACCCATGTGGGAGGCCCAGCTGAGTTCTGGGCTCCTGGCTTTGGCTGGCCCAGCCTGGTTCTTGCATGCCTCTGGGGAGTAAACCAGCAGATGGAAGGTCAATCTCTCTGCCTCTCTCTGTCCCCTTCCATCTGTCCCTCCCTCCCTCCTTCCCCTCTCTTACTCTGCTTTTAAATAAATAAATCTAAAATAAATAAATAAATTTTGGATTCTGCTTGTTGACCAAAGGGCACTGCTGTCATAAGACCTATACCAGGAATTCTATGATGGCACCAACTTGACTGTTTAAGGAAAGACCCACAAATGCAGTACTTAGCATGGAAACGGGCAGAGGTATTGATTCAAATTTCCAAAGAGCAAAATCAGCTAGAACATTCTCCCGACCCTCTGCCTAACTGCTGCGATCTCCAGGCAAACTCTGGGCCTTATGTTTGTGACGAACTGAAGTGAGCAACTCAGGGCTTAGACTGTTATTATGAGCATTCAAATCATGATCATAACAGCTGCGGTATTTTCTTCTTCCTCTTTGAAAACCGAAACAAGCCTCCCTAAGCCGTCTTTGAGATGAGTCTAGAGACACCTGGAGCTGCCTCTACCTTAGCCTCAGAGAAGGGCTCACGCGGCAGTAATTGCTAAGCATTCTGCAACCTGCTTTCCGTGTTGAGCAATGGATCATAACGGTCTTTTCACGTCCATGTGTGTACATCCCCACCCTTCCTGTAAACTAAGGAACACGTTTTTCCTCAATGGGAGACACAGAGCGGCCTTAGGAGATGGCCTGGAGGTGGGCGTGGCTGTTGGGCCTGGGGCCCAAAGTAGACATCACTGTTCCCCCAGGCTCTGCTGACAACCCAGGGACGAGGACCGCACACCTCAGCCCCTTCTCGTCTTTAGATTATGTCTGATGCTCCCTTCTGTATTATAGCTGGGAGGGAGGGGACGGTGCCACCTCCTGCTGGCTTGAGCTCCCCTCGTCCCCGCAATTTCTCCTCACCTTGCTCCAACCTCGTGTTCTCCTTCCAGAAGCTGGAGATGAAGCCACAGCAACCTCCTCCCCGGGACAGTCCCTGACAATCCCAGTTTGCCTGGGACTGGGGAGTTTCCCTGGACATGGAACTTGGAGGACAGGCCCAGGCTGTTAAGACAGCCCCTGAGATGCCCACATCCCCTCTGAGATTGTCTGGGTTCAAATCCCTACTCTGCTTCCAGTGCACACCCTCGGAGCCCCTGCCACCCACATGGGAGACAGGACTGAGGCAGACTGAGTTCTAGGCTCCTGTCTCCAGCCTGGCCCAGCCTTGGCTGTTACAGGCACTTGGAGAGTGAACCAGTGGGTGCAAGGTCTCTCAGTCTGTGTGTTCCTTTCACTCCCTGTCTCTGTGTCTTTCAAAAAAAAAAAAAAAAAAAAAAAAGCAGGATAGTTCCAGGGCTACCAGCATAGCCCCTTCCTAGAATCCTGGGGGCCTGCTCAACCCTGACGGAGCTGCTGGAGATGCCCTCTTCACAGTTCCGTGCCAGGCTAGAAGAGTCCAGAACACACACACACACACAGATGCCCACTGGCTGCATCTGCGTAGGCCATGCTCTCTGGGGACAACAGCTGGGAGAGGGGTGGAGGCCAGGGAGGTGGGCATGAACTGTCCCTCCAGGGTGGGGGTGGGGTGGAGGACTCTGACCGCTTTCCACTCTGCAGAGTCTTTGCATGCCTAGAACCAGCCTCAGCTCTCCCCAGATTCTCCAGTTTGTCTTCCAACGAAGAGTCCCCGGGCCCTTCCCCATCTGCGGCATCAGGAAGGAGATCACCGCAGGAGATTTGACTGAGCCTCCGTGTGCCCAGAGAACTGATCTGAGAACAAGACAGTCACCCGAGAAGAGAAGAGCGGAGCTGGGCTGCTGGGCCAGCCTGGGAGGGCAAAGGCTCCAGCCCCCACCCACTGCGGTGGGAGACACCACTCGGGGCCAGCAAGCAAAACCAGGGCACAGGAGCCACTCACGGGTGAGCAGTCGGTCTGTGGCTCCATTTGTTATATTTCAACCTCCTGACACCTTTTCAGGGGAAATGCCTCAATTTTAAGCCAACAGATCTAACTACTCCTTTGGAAAATGCATAATAAGCACACTATTTTCCCTGAGTTCCCAGATTTGGGTGCATTTATGGTAACTTGTTAAACAATGGGGCCCATTAATTTCAATGGAAATCTGCTTCACCTGCAAACATGAGGAACATATTATTTAAAAATGCCAGTAACACACGCTTTTAAAAATAAGAGGTTGGAGAGGGGCCAGCACTGTAGCGTAGTGGGTAAAGCCACTGCCTGCAGTGCTGGCATATCATATGGGCGCCAGTTCAAGCCCCGGCTGCTCCACTTCTGATCCAGCCCTCTGCTACGGCCTGGGAAAGCAGCAAAGGATGGCCCAAGTGCTTGGGCCCCTGCACCCACCTGGGAGACCTGGCTCCTGGCTTCTGATCAGTGCAGCTCCAGCCATTGAGGCCACCTAGGGAGTAAACCAGCACATGGAAGACCTCTCTGTCTGTCTGTCTCTCTCTTTCTCTGCCTTTGCCTCTCTGTAACTCTGCATTCAAATCAATCAATCAGTCTTTTAAAAAATAATAATAGGGGGCCGGCGCTGTGGCTCAATAGGCTAATACTCCGCCTTGCAGCGCCGGCACACCAGGTTCTAGTCCCGGTCGGGGCGCCGGATTCTGTCCCGGTTGCCCCTCTTCCAGGCCAGCTCTCTGCTGTGGCCCGGGAGTGCAGTGGAGGATGGCCCAAGTGCTTGGGCCCTGCACCCCATGGGAGACCAGGAGAAGCACCTGGCTCCTGCCATCGGATCAGTGTGGTGCGCCAGCGCACAGCGCGCCGGCTGCAGTGGCCATTGGAGGGTGAACCAACGGCAAAGGAAGACCTTTCTCTCTGTCTCTCTCTCTCACTGTCCACTCTGCCTGTCAAAAATAATAATAATAATAATAATAATAATAGGGCCAGCGCCGCGGCTCACTAGGCTAATCCTCCGCCTTGGCACACCGGGTTCTAGTCCCGGTCGGGGCGCTGGATTCTGTCCTGGTTGCCCCTCTTCCAGGCCAGCTCTCTGCTGTGGCCAGGGAGTGCAGTGGAGGATGGCCCAGGTGCTTGGGCCCTGCACCCCATGGGAGACCAGGATAAGTACCTGGCTCCTGCCATCAGATCAGCGCGGGGCGCCAGCCGCGGCGGCCATTGGAGGGTGAACCAACGGCAAAGGAGTAGACCTTTCTGTTCTCTCTCTCACTGTCCACACTGCCTGTCAAAAATAATAATAATAATAATAATAATAAGAAGAAGAAGAAGAAGAAGAAGAAGAAGAAGAAGAAGGGTTTGGCATTGTGGTGCAGCAGATTAAGCCGCCGCCTGCACAACCAGCACTCCATTTGGGCTCCGCCATTGAGGAGTGAACCAGTGGATGGTCTCCGTCTCTGTGTCACTCTGCCTTTCAAATAAATAAATGAATGTTAAGGGGAAAAAAAGGAGGGAGCAAGAGTTTGTCCTTTTGTTTCCTGACTTAGCTGGCAGAGGATAGCATGGGCGGGACAGGCGGAGGGGCAGAAAGATCTTGGCTCCAGAGTCGACAGCTCTTAGTTCCAGTCCCACCTCTGGGCTTCCTGGGCTGTCACTGAACCGCTGGGAGTCTCAGCTTCTCCACCTGTAAGTGGAGAGAGGAGCAGAATGCAGGGACCCGTGTCTGGCCCTCAGCAATGCCCAGTGCTGGAGCCACCAGGTGTGGGGCCACCCTGCAGAAGGGTCCTGCTGTCACCACCCCTCAGCCGGCAGTTCTCCTCCTCATCCCCGGCCCACCCAGCCCTTCACACATTCTCTGCTGCCTGCCGGCTGCAGGGTCAAGGCACTTGGTTGGCTGGGGTAGGGGGTGCCTCGCACAAAGCTCCGCCTGCTAACATTAGGGGGCCGGACGGAATGCTGCACTCACCCCAGCGTCTCTCACCACAACCCCAGGGTCCTCTCTTCTTCAGAGGCCCCGCCCCGCTCACGCATCAGAGGCAGGAAGTCCCTGACAAGTCTGCCCGTAAGCCGCCAGAGGCTGCGACGTCTGTGTGGCCGGCGACGGCGACGTGGTCTGGGGCCTTCGCGGCAGCCGGGGTGGAGCTGCGCCTGAGAAGCGAGACCACAGGAAGCCTGGCTCCCCACTGCTAGGTCGGGACTCAGCTTCCGCACGGGGGATGTGACATTTTGATTCCTGTTGCTTTTCCTCTCTGTTTTTCTTTAATATTTTTTCCCATAGGTTTTCCAAGGAAACTTTAAACATGTGCTACAAATCCCAGGACCAGCCCCGAAGAGAAATCCCAAAAAGAACAGGTGCCTTTCCTTCAAGATCTGATTTGCTAAAAGGCTGGGACAGTCCTGGTGACGCATGGTGCCACCACCCTTCCCCCACCCCAGGGAGAAGAGAGAGAGAGAAACTGGCTGCATGGAGGGCTGGCCAGACAGGGCCCAGTCACAGCGGCCCATGGTGGCCCCAGGGAGGAAGGACTTCCCCTGGTGAACCCAGGAGGCCTCTGCAGAGTGTGGAGACCATAAACAGCAGCCTCGCCATGCAGCCTCCTGAACACAGCTGTGTGTTCAACACAGAGATGGGGGGGGGGGTAGGCGGTGAAGGGAGGCAGGTACAGTGGGCCACCTTCCCAGGGACAGAGGGCGGTGACATGCAGGCCCCTGGTGACACTGCCGGGAGATTTAGTCATGAGAGCTGCTTGCACTGCACCCTCACAGCCTCTTACATCCAAGGAAACCAAGGCCCATGAGTCAGGATCTGAACCCAGGAACCCAGGGCCGCCTGGCTCCATCATCCAGGCTTCCTTTTTTTTTTTTTTTTTTTTTTTAGAGATTTATTTATTTATTTGAAAGTCAGAGTTACACAGAGAAAGGAGAGGCAGAGAGAGAGAGAGAGAGAGAGAGAGAGAGAGAGGTCTTCCATCCGACAGTTCACTCCCTCATTGGCCACAATGGCCGGAGCTGTTCCAATCCGAAGTCAGGAGCAAGGAGCTTCTTCCGGGTCTCCCACATGGGTGCAGGGGCCCAAGGGCTTGGGTCATCCTCTACTGCTTTCCCAGGACATAGCAGAGAGCTGGATCAGAAGTGGAGCAGCCGGGTCTCGAACCAGCGCCCATATGGGATGCCGGTGCTTCAGGCCAGGGCATTCACCCGCTGTGCTACAGTGCCAGCCCCACATCATCCAGGCTTCAATCCAGCTCTGCACTTCGTGAGTCGCTGCCACAGCACTGCACACTGCCTGCCTTGGGGGCCATGCTTGAGCCAGGGATGTCTGTTATTTTCAAGACGATCACTGTGTAAAAGAAATTTTAAAATAATAAAGCAAAATCTATACGTACTAATAAGGCATAGTAAATAGGAAATAGATTTTACTACTTTACAAAGAACCAAAATAAAGGTGACTAAAGCAAGCCAAACTTCTGTGAACAATTCTTTTCAATTTGAGAAGTAGAACAACAAACACAGAGAGAGAGACAGAACTCCAATCTGCTGGCTGCCCCACCCCTACCCCATGTCCGCAACAGTGCCCAAAGGAATGGAAGCCAAGGACTCAAGACTTCACCTGAGCCATCACCACTGCCTCCCAGGACCCACACAGCAGGGAGCTGGAGTCAGGAGTGGAGCTGGGCATTGAACCCAAGCACTTCAATGTGGGACGCAAGAGTCTTAACCAGTCACTTAACCACAGGGCCAAACACCTGCCCCTGTAACAGTTCTTAGTTGCTAGGCATTCAGGCACCTTCTGTTTGACTGCTCATCCATTGCAAGGCTGTAGTTCAAGTTCAAGACAGCTCTCACCCACCGTGGTCCTGTTCCAGCCAACTCTAGGCTACCCCATCACAGTCTTATAAGTCAGTGCACCCCAAGTTTTGCACACTGTGATGCACATAGAGAAAGTTTCCTTCTGAATGGCACGCCGGGGTAATTAACCACACTGCTTGTGTCTGGGGACAGAGAAGTCACCCTTTTGTGCTCACCTGTAGTCTGTTTTTCTTTGATGTGGCTGTTCCCACTACTATCGAGTCTGTAGACCAGGAGCAGAAATGCTGTGTTCAACTCCCAGGCTGCACCCCAAAAGGAAATATAAGTCTCCCCCTCCCTTTTTACCCCCTTCCTGCCGGCTGATACCTAACAGACAGCCCCTGGCTTAGGATGGTTTCATCTGCGATTTTTTTGACTTCATAATGGTGCGAAAGTGGTATGTATTCCACAAAAACTCCGCTTTGAGGATTCGCACGAATCTCCTGTTTTTCACTCTCAGTAAAGCACTCAGGACCACTTGAGGTAGTCAACACCACATTACAAAACAGGCTTTGTGTTTCGTATTAGCTCTGAATTGACGTTTCTAGAGACCCAAACACCACCGTCTTCTACGGACAAGACTTAGAGGCTCTGAAGGCCAGGTACAATGGGAACCTTGACTCAATCGTGCCTCCCATGCCTATTTCCCTAGTCCCTAAATGCATACAACTAGAACATACACTTGGGTGGTAGGCCGAATTGTGGTCCCCCCAGAGATGTGTATATCCTAACCCCCAAGCCCTGGGAGCCAGGAGAAGGCAAGAGCATGTATTCTCCTCTGCAGCACCCAGCAAAAAACACAGCCCTGTTGATGCCTTGAATTTAGCTCAGGGAGACCCAGTTCAGACCTTCCGGGCCCTGTATGTATAAGATAATAAGCAGGGGTTGTTTTTAAGCCCCTAGGTTTGTGACAATTTGTAATAGCAACCAGAGGCTAGTATGACACCTTAGTAAAGAGCAAGATCTCCACATTGGGTCCCCAGCCCGTGGAGAGGGACACGATGGTAGGAATGTTAAATGGAAACCATGCAACTTTCTCCAATGCCCCACCAGGAACGCAACCCCAAAACAGCACCCAACCTTTAGGGAAACTGCAGTAATAGTGTTTCCACCAAACACCTGAAAGATGCAGGTGTCTGTCCCACCCCTGGCCCATGTAACATGCCTGTCGGAATGACGTAAGCCCCAGGCAGTTATAGGGGAGGTCAGGTGACTGCCCCAGATTCCATCTGTCCATAGTTTTTCTGTCCTGTGTATTTTTTCATGAACTTTCTGAAGTACCTGTGTATGACCATCTCAGTAAAAGCAGAAAAAGCACGCAATAGCATTCAACGTTTGTAGATAATAGTAATAATCTACTCAGGAAACTAGATTAGCCTCCAATTTCCTTAACCTGAAGAAAACTTTCTATCTAAACGTACAAGAAAAATAATGAAAACATGGGCCTTCCGGTTAAGATCAAAAACAAGAAATGAACGCTCATTGTCACTACTTATATTTAACATCATATAAGAGGACCTAGGGAAGGTGATAAAGACCCCCAAAATTCAGAATTATAAAAATAAATTGAGGCATATGTGCTAGCAAAACAGTGCTTATTTGCAAAAGACATGACATCCACGTAGAAAGCTCCAAAAGAATCTTTGTACAAAATACTGATGTAAAAGAGTCTCAGAGTGGAGGGCAGGGGTTGGGAGAGGGCCATGTTGTGGCATAATATGTTAAGCTGCCACTTGCAGTGCCAGCATCCCATGTGGGCACCAGTTCGAGACCTGGCTGCTCCACTTCTGATCCAGCTCTTTGGTAATGTGCCTGGGAAAGCAGTAGAGGATGTCCCAAGTACTTGGGGCCCTGCACTTATGTGGGAGACCTGGAAGAAACTCCTGGATCCTGGCATCAGCCTGGCCCAGCCCCTGCTGTTGCAGCCATTTAGGGAGTGAACCAACAGATGGAAGATTTCGTTCTATCTTTCCCTCTCTCTCTGTAACTCTGCCTTCCAAACAAATTTTTTTAATCTAAAAAAAAAAAAAAAAAAAAAAACAGAGTGTAGGAGCCAGGCACTATGGCACAGACAGTTAAGATGCTACTTATGTCTCTGGCATCCCATGTCAGAGCACCGTTTGAGACCCAGCTACTCTGCATCCAGCTCTTTGCGAACGGACTTGGGAAGGCAGCAGAAGATGGTTGAAATACTTGGGTCCTTGCCACCCCTATAGGAGACTTAGATGAAGGTCCAGGCTCCTGGCTTTAGCCTGGACCCCAGCCCTGGCTATTGTGGACACATGGAGACTGCCTTTCAGGTAAATAAATCTCTGTGGCAAAAATAACAATAAAAGAGTTCAGAAGGCAGGGCTCTTGGCCCACACCCCATATTGGAGTGCCTGGATTTAATAACCACCTCTGGCTCCTGACTCCAGCTTCCTGCTAATGCACACTCTGGGGGGTAGCAAGTGATGACTCAAGTAGTCAGGTCCCTGCTGCCCACATGGGAGACCTGGACTGAGCTCCCTGCTCCTGGCTTCAGTCCAACCCAGCCCAGCCATTTCAGGTATCTGGGGAGTGAACCAGCAGATGGATACTAACTCTCTCTGCTTTTCAAAATAAATAATAAACTTTAAAAAAGAAATAGTATCTATCTGTAAAATTAGCAAGATGACAAAAAAAAAAAAAAAAAGAACTTCTAAACCAAAAGAAAGAAAGATGGCGAGCAGAAAAATAAAAGACCATAACCACAGGAGAAAGAAAGCCACAGACTTTAGGGTCCATTTTTAGAAAATACAAAGAACTTCTCTAAAATCAAGAAGAAAATACCGAACAGCCCGAGTGCTAGAAGAGCAAAGGATATTAAAAGGAAATTCACAGAATGGTCAAGGGGTTGTGAAAAGAAACTCCAAACTCATTAAAAGGGGAATAAATTAAAACAGCCCTGGAAGATCGCTTTACATCCTTCAGATTGGCAAGAAATTAAAGGACTGGCAGTGTCAGATGCCGGCAAGAACGTGCAGCGATGAGAAACACACACACTGGCGGTGAGGCTGCAAACTGGTACCACTACGTTGAAGAACTTGGACCATCGCTGCTAAAATCAGGGAACCAATCCTTCAGCCCAGCAATTCTGCTTCTGGGTATACATCATTAGCAAACTCTCACGCACTTACCCAAAATGGAACAAATAAGAACGCCCATTGCAGTTCTGTCTGTAGTAGCCAAAAAAACATGCCAACAAGTCAAGTATCCACCAATATTCTGGATAAATAAATTGCATAGAGTTGTGCAATAGCATCCATGAAGGAATTTAAGAAAAAAGACTAAAGTTACATATATTACTATGGACACATTTAAAAACCATAAATGGGGGTGTGGGGGAGGAAGTTGTGCAGCCCAGCAGCTAAATGCCAGCTAAGACACCACCATGTCATATCAGAGTACTTGGCTGGATACCTGCTTCCAGCTCCTGACTCCTGCTTCTTGCAAATGCAGACCCTAAGAGGCAGCAGTGATGGCCCAAACAACTGGGTTCCTACAACCCACATGTGAGACCTGGATTGAGATTCCTGACTCCCAACTTTAGCCCAGCACAGCTCCGGTCATGGTAGACATTTGAAGAATGAAACAGGCGCCAGCATTGTGGCTTAGCGGGTGACGCCAACATCCCCATATGGGTACCAGTTTGTGTCCCAGCTGTTCCATTTCTGGTCCAGCTCCTTGCTAATGCCTGGGAAAAGCAGTGGAAGATGGCCCAAGTGCTAGGCCACTGCCACCCACGTGGGAGACACGGATGAAGCTTCTGGCTCCTGGCTTCATCCTAGCCCAGCTCTGGTCATTACAGCTATTTGGGGAGTGAACCAGGAAATAGATTATTTCTCCCTCTCCCCCCTCTTATCTCTCTGTAACTCTTTCAAATAAATAATTAAATAAATCTTAAAAATTAAAGAGAGATTACAAAGACATACACAGACATTCAAGACAATAGTTATTTCTGCAGAAAGATGAGAGTGGTGAGGGCTACACAGGAGAGGCAATGGTGATAAATCATCTGTAATGCCTCATTTTCTTAAAAATAAAGAAAAATCTAAAGCAAACATGGCAAAATAGTAAAAGTTGCTCAAACAGATGGTAGGTGCAGAGGATTCTATATTAAGCTCTGAACTTCTGTTTGAAATATTTTGCAATTTAAAAAAAATGGAACCTCTCTGTGCAGAAATCAACAAACTGATTCTAAGATTTATATAGAAATGCCAGGGCCCCAGAAAAACCAACATAATCTTTTAAAAAGAGAACAAGGGGCCAGCACTCTGGCAAAGCGGATTAAGCCAATGAAGGCAGTACTGGCAATGCCTGTGGGTACAAATTCAAGACCCAACTGCTCTAATTAAAGTCCAGCTCCCTGCTAATGTGCCTAGGAAAGCAGTGGAAGATGGCCCTGCACCCATGTGGAAGACTCAGAAGAAACTCCTGGCTTCTGGCTTTGGACTGGTCCAGTTCTGGCCATTGTGACCATTTGGGGAATGAACCAGCAGCTCCCTCATTCTCACTCGCTCTCTCTCATTCTCACTCGCTCGCTCTCTCTCTCTCTCTGTAACTCACATTTCAAATAAATAACTAAATTTCTAAGAAGAGAGAGAGAAAAAACAAGGGGCAAGTACTTGGTGCAGCAGTTAAGCTGCCCCATGGGACACCCACAACCCATATGGAAACACCTGGATTCAAGTTATGTTTCCACTTTGCATTTCAGCTTCCTGTAAATGCAGACCCTCAGAGAGCAGGTGACGGCTCAGGTACTTGGCTCTCTGCCACGTAGGAAACCCGGATTGAGTTCCCAGCTTCTGGCTTCCATTGGGCCCATCCCTGGCTATTGCAGGCACTTGAAGAACTAATCAGCTGAGGTGACATTTCTCTCTGCCTCTCACTTGCTGATTTCAAGACTTACTATAGGCCGGTGCCACGGCTCACTTGGATAATCCTCTGCCTGCAGCACCGGCACTCTGGGTTCTAGTCCCGGTTGGGGCACCAGATTCTGTCCCAGTTACTCCTCTTCCAGTATAGCTCTCTGCTGAGGCCCGGGAAGGCAGTGGAGGATGGCCCAAGTGCTTGGGCCATGCACCCACATGGGAGACCAGGAGGAAGCACCTGGCTCCTGGCTTCGGATCAGCGCAGTGCACCAGCCGTAACAGCCATTTGAGGGGTGAACCAACGGAAGGAAGACCTTTCTCTCTGTTTCGCTCTCTCACTGTCTAACTCTGCCTGTCAAAAAGAAGAAAAAAAAAAGACTTACTACAAAGCTGAGGCAGTGTAGTCCTGGCATAAATAGATGTATGGATCAATGGAATAAAGTTGGGAGTCCAGAAATAAACCTCATGTTTGTGTTCAATTTATGTCCAATTCATGAGGGAGACATTAATGTCTTCAATAATGCTGTTGAGACCACTTTGTAGCCACATGTAGAAGAATGAAGTCAGATACTCTACTTCATATCATATACAAAAATTAACTCAAAAATGATTCACAAAATCTGCAAAAACCTCTAGGAGAAAACAGAAATGCTTGTGACTTTGGATTAGACAACAATTTGTTAGATATGACACGAAAAGCACAATCAGCAAAAGAAAACAATAAATTGGCCTTTATCATGGTTCAGAACATTTGTGCTTCAAGAGAGTGGAAAGAACCCAGACAATGGGAAAAAACTATTTGCAAATCATGTATCTGATAAAGGCCTATTATCCAAAATGTATCAGGACCTCTTACAACTCAATAAATTACTGTTAATAAAATGACAAGTAATCTGATTTAAAAATGGGCAAGGGTGAACAGGCATGTGATGTAGCAATTAAGGTGAGGCCTGGGACAAACACATCTCATGTTTGAGTCCCAACTCCATTCCCAGTCCCAGCTTCTGCTCAAGTAGTTGGGTGTCTACCACCGACATGGAAAATCCAGATTGAGTGCATGGCTCCTGGCGTCGATCTGTCCCCACCCAGGCTGTTGTGGACATGTGGATGGTAAACCAGCACGTGGGGGGCTCTCCCTATCCCTCTCTCTCTCTTTCTCTCTCTCCACCCCCCATCCCTGGGTGTCCCTCTGCATTTCAAATAAATATTTTTAAAAAATTAAGTAAACAAAGGATCTGAGCAGAATTTCTAAAAAAAAAAAAAGCCCTATACATGACCAGCAAGCATGAAAGGATGCTCCATGTCAATGGTTATTAAGAAAACACAAATAAGGGGGCCGGCACTGTGGCATAGTAGATTAAGTCTCTGCCTGTGGAGCTGGCATCCCATATGGGTGCTGGTTCAAGTCCTGGCTACTCCACTTCAGATTCAGCTCCCTGCTAATGCACCTGGGGAAGCAGTGGAGGATGGCCTGGGTACTTGGGCCCTGCACCCGCATGGGAGACCAGGAGGAAGCACCTGGCTCCTGGCTTCAGATCGGCGCAGCGCCGGCCGTAGCAGCCATTTCGGGGGTGAACCAATGGAAGGAAGACCTTTCTCTCTGTGTGTCTCTCTCTCACTGTCCAACTCTGTCAAAAACAAAACAAAACAAAACAAAACAAAACACAGTGAGATTTCACTCTGTGCCCACTAGAGAGCCTGTTATAAAAAAGATGAATGATAAGTGGTATTGGTGAGGATGTGGAAAAGTCAGCACACTCATCCATTGCAGGTGGGGATGTACAGTAGTATGGCCACTTTGGAAAATAACAGCTACTTCTTCAAACTGTTACCCATAGAGCTGCCCCACAATGTCCTGTGACCCAGCAGGTCCAGCTGACAACACTGGAAACACTTATACACAGAGATCTATTCACAGTGCTCACAGCAGCATTGCTGATAATGGCCAAAAATGATTATAATCCAAATGTCCACCAACCGATGACTGTATAAACAAAATATATCTCTATACAGTGGAACATTATTTGGCAATAAAAAGGAAAAAAAGTACTGATACATGCTACAATACAATATGAATCTTGAAAATATGTTGAGGTCGGCACTGTGGCAAAGCTGGTAAAGCCGCTGCTGGCAGTGCCAGCATCCCATGTGGATGCCAGTTCAAGTCCCACTGCTCCACTTTTGATCCAGTGCCCTGCTAATGTGCCTGGGAAATCAGAGGAGGATGGCTCAAGTGCTTGGGCCCCTGCACCCACGTGCTCCTGACTCCTAGCTTTGGATTGGCCCAGCTCTGGCCATTGTGGCCCTTTGGGGAGCAAACCAGCAGAGGGAAAATCTTTCTCTCTCTCTGCCCCTGCCTCTCTATAACTCTGAGTTTCAAATGAATTCATAAATCTTAAAAGAGAAAGAAAGAAAGAAAGAAAGAAAGAAAGAAAGAAAGAAAGAAAGAAAGAAAGAAAGAAAGAAAGAAAGAAAGAAAGAAAGAAAGAAAGAAAGAAAGAAAGAAAGAAAGAAAGAAAGAAAGAAAGAAAGAAAGAAAGAAAGAAAGAAAGAAAGAAAGAAAATATGATGTCAAGGGGCCGACAACAAGGCATAGCCGGTAAAGGTGCTGCCTGAGCGCCGGCATCCCATATGGGTGCTGGTTCAACTCTGGTCCATCCGCTTCCTATCCAGCTCCCTGCTAATGCACCTGGGAGAACAGCAGAAGGCGGCCCAAGTGCTTGGGCCCCTGCACCCACGTAGGAGACCCAGAGTAAGCTCCTGGCTCCTGGCTTCAGCTTGGCCCAGCCCTGGTCGTTGTGGCCATTTGGGGAGTGAACAAGCAGTTGGAAGCACTCGCTCTCGCTTGCTCTCTCTCTCTCTCTCTCTCTCTTTGCCTTTGCCTCTCCCTCTCTGTAACTCTGAGTTTCAAATAAATAAATACACCTTTAAAAAATATATGTCAAATAAAATGCGCCAGACAAAAAGAACTACGTGTTGCATGATTGCATTCATATGAAATAGCTGGGATAGGCAAATCCACAGACGTGGGAAGAAAATGAGTGGTTGTCTATAGCTAGGGAGGGGGGTGGATATGGGGTGCCTGCTGTCGGACACAGGGTTTACTTAGGGGAGGATGAAATGTTCCGAAGTTAAATAGTGGTGATTGTTTTATAGTTCTGAATACACTAAGAGAACTGAGTTGTATACTTTGAAGAGGGTGGTTTTATGGCATATAACTTTATATCTTAATTTTTTTCAAAATGGAAGAGCCTGTACTGGAGTTTGTGGCCTGCTCTGCTCTCGCTAAGCCCCCTGTTTAACCCCCAGACCAAGGTTCGGAACAGCAGCATGGGCGTGAGGCTTGGAGACTGGGCAGATCCTTGTCCTCCTACAAAGACCCTGAAACAGGATGCCGGGCGCAGCATCAGAAATCAGTGCTAGAGGCTGCAAGGCGGGGTCAGAGGGGCTTCCACCTAATCCACAGCCAAGCAGAACTCGTGTTTAATTGCAGGAAACAACTGAGCTCTAGAATGAAGGCGATGGTTTAAAATGTTACTCGAGGCCAGCGCCATGGCTCACTTGGCTGATTCTCCACCTGCGGTGCCAGCACCCTGGGTTCTAGTCCCGGTTGCTCCTCTTCCAGGCCAGCTCTCTGCTGTGGCCCAGGAGTGCAGTGGAGGATGGGCCAAGTGCTTGGGCCCTGCACCCCATGGGAGACCAGGAGGAAGCACCTGATTCCTGGCTTCGGATCACTGCAGTGCACCGGTCATAGCGGCCATCTGGGGGGTGAACCAATGGAAGGAAGACCTTTCTCTCTCTCTCTCTCTCTCTCTCTAACTCTGCCTGTCAAAAAATAAATAAATAAAATGTTACTCGAGATTTTATTTGACTTTATTTTTTAAAGTCATATTCTTCCTTCCTTCCTTCCTTCCTTCCTTCCTTCCTTCCTTCCTTCCTTCTTCTTTCTTTTTCTTCCGATTTGAAAAGCGGAGTTCCAGAGGCAGAGACAGAGAGAGAGATTTTTCATCCACTGGTTCACTCCCCAAATGGCCACAATGGTCAGAGCTGGGCTGATCCGGAGCCAGGAGCCAGCAGTTTCTTCTGTGTCTCCTATGAGGGTGCAAGGGCCCAAGGATGTGGGCCATCTTTTACTGCTTTCCCAGGCCATAGCAGAGAGCTGGATCGGAAATGGAGCAGCTGGGACTCGAACTAGTGTCCATATGCGATGCCGGCACTGCAGGAGGCGGCTTCACCTGCTACACCACAGCGCCAGCCCCTACTCGAGATTTTAGACCTGCATACTTATTCTGAATTTACATGTAAGACTGTCATGATCATGTCACAGAATCACTGCAGTCTCTTGGTAAGCAGTCATTTGCATTCATTTTGCAAGCTTTTTCAAATACATCGAAAATATTTGTAAGTAAGAATCTGTTTTATGCATGTGTGTGAGTGTGTGCATGTATTCATCCACTCACCCAAGCCAACAAAGTGATGCACCTAACAAATGAGCACCCGCTACTCATCAGGCACCAGGAGACCCAGAACAGAGTAGAAAAGATCTCACTCTGGGGCAGGAGTGTGCAGTGGTTAACATGCCTCTTAGGGTGCCTGCACCCCACACCACAGTGGCTGGATCAAGTCTTGGCTCCACTTCTTCTTTTTTTTTTTTTTTTTTTTTTTTTTTTGACAGGCAGAGTGGACAGTGAGAGAGAGAGACAGAGAGAAAGGTCTTCCTTTTGCCGTTGGTTCACCCTCCAATGGCCGCCGCGGCCGGCACGCTGCGGCCGGCGCATTGCGCTGGTCTGAAGCCAGGAGCCAGGTTCTTCTCCTGGTCTCCCATGGGGTACAGGACCCAAGGACTTGGACCACCCTCCACTGCACTCCCGGGCCACAGCAGAGAGCTGGCCTGGAAGAGGGGCAACCAGGACAGAACTGGCGCCCCGACCAGGACTAGAACCCGGTGTGCCAGTGCTGCAGGCAGAGGACTAGCCTATTGCTGGCTCCACTTCTGAATCCAGCTTCCTGCTAATGTGTGCCCCGGGAGGGAACAATTGATGGCCCAAGGACTTGGACCCCTGCCATCCATGTGGGAGACCCAGATGGAGTTCCAGGCTCCTGGCAATTGCAGCTTTTTGAGAAGAGAACCAGCTAACGGAAGACCTCCCCCTCCCCCCTCTCTGACACTGTCTTTTAGACTGAATGATCAAACTTTGAGGCTGGGGGACAGAGAAAGAGTCTTACTCCAATGGAGAGTCGAGGAGGCTGACTAGGAGCATCCATCACACGAGGGCAGGCGATGATAAATGCTACAGTTGACAACGAAGGCCGGGTCCGGGGCTCAAGGATCTGGACAGCAGATAAGACATTCACGGTGGACTCTCTCCTGAGAAGATGTCCCTGGGGCAGAGGGCTGGATGGGGGGAGGGGTCAAGGCAACCAGCTCGGCACACACCCAACAACACAGACATCCGAAGACAGGAACAGCTCTGGCTGGAGCAGAGTGAACGAGGGGGGTGGGAAGGAGAGGCAGTTCTGGGGAAGGGGCTGGGTGCCAGCCATGTCTAGGGTCCACATCTGGAGTTAACACAAAGGCGAGGGGGCAGGGCATGGAAGCTCCCAGGAAGGGAGCACTATGTTCTGCTTTTCTCTCTTTTTTTTTTTTTTATGATGTATTTATTTATTTGAAAGGCAGAGTTATGTAGTGAGAGAGAGAAGGAGAGGGAGAGAGGTCTTCCATCCCCTGGTTCACTTCCCAAATGGCTACAACAGCTGGAGCTGGGCCGGTCCAAAACCAGGAGTCAGGAGCTTCCCCCGAGGTCTCCCACGTGGCTGGCAGGGACCCAAGCACTTGAGCTTCTGCTGCTCCCCCAGGCACATTACTAGGGAGCTGGCCTGGAAGTGGAGCAGCTGGGTTTCGAACTGGCTCCTATATGGGATGCTGGGGTCGCAGGCGGCGGCCTTACCCACTGTACCACAATCCCGGCCCCATGCTCTGCTTTGCAGTGAGAAGCCTGCTGTGGCTCTGTGCAGAGGATGGAGCATGAGAGGCCACAAATGGAAGCAAGGACACAGCCATCCACGCGCCACAGGAGGTCCGAGGACACATCACCAACTCATTGGCACTGCCTCATCGTAACCTTCAGCTTTCCACCCTTCTCTGTGGTTTTAGGTTTATTTTAATAGATATACATTAATTTGGGACTTAGAAATGTTTTTAAAAATAACCACTAAGGGGCTGGCACTGTGGCATAGTGAGTGAGGCCACCACCTGCAGTGCTGGCATCCCATATGGGCACCGGTTCGAGACTCCGCCGCTCCACTTCCAATCCAGCTCTCTGCCATTACTTGGGAAAGCAGTGGAAGATGGCCCAAGATTTTGGGCCTCTGCACCCGTGTGGGAGACCTGCAGGAGGCTCTGGCTCCTGGCTTCTGATCGGCACAACTCCGGCCGTTGCAGCCAACTGGGGAGTGAACCAGCAGATGAAAGACCTCTCTCTCTCTCTCTCTGTCTACCTCTCCTTCTCTCTCTGTGTAACTCTGACTTTCAAATAAATAAATAAATAAATAAGTCTTCAAAAAAATAACCACTCATTAGGAACTCATGTGCAGCCATTGCAGAAAATCATGTGGTGATGCCTGGAAAAGTCAGCATAGAATCACCATGTGATTCCCCTGCCAGTTATGCCCCCAGAGAACTGACAGCAGGGACTCAGACAGACATTTGCACACCAACATTCATCATCACACAACTTACAGTAGCCAAAGGCTGGAACCCAACCAAACATCCAACCGGAGAGGAACGGATAAACAAGATGTGGCTCAGACATACGACGGAATCACACCCAGCCTTAGAAAGGAATGAAAGGCCGGCTCACGCTACACACAACATGGTGAACTCAGAAAGCACTAGAAGCACGATGCTAAGTGAACTAAGCCTAGCAGTGGGATGCCACTGACTCGAGGCACCCAGAATAGGCAGATTTACGGAGACTGACAGTGTAAGGGACATCACCAAGGCATGAGGGCGCTGGGACGGGGAGTTACTATTAATGGGTACAGAGGTTTCTCTTGGGAATGATGGAAAAAGTGCTAGAAGTAGATGGCGCTGGTGGTTGCCCAACATTGTGAATACACTTCATGTCACTGAATTGAACACGTGAAGATGGTTAAAATTCAGAACACTGGGGTCGGCCGGCGCCGCGGCTCACTAGGCTAATCCTCCACCTTGCAGCGCCAGCACACCGGGTTCTAGTCCCGGTCGGGGCACCGGATTCTGTCCCGGTTGCCCCTCTTCCAGGCCAGCTCTCTGCTGTGGCCAGGGAGTGCAGTGGAGGATGGCCCAGGTGCTTGGGCCCTGCACCCCATGGGAGACCAGGAGAAGCACCTGGCTCCTGGCTTCGGATCAGTGCAGTGAGCCAGCTGCAGCGCACCGGCTGCGGCGGCGGCCATTGGAGGGTGAACCAATGGCAAAAGGAAGACCTTTCTCTCTCTCTCTCTCTCTCTCTCTCTCTCTCTGTCCACTCTGCCTGTATAAATAAATAAATAAATAAATAAAACAAAACAAAACACTGGGGCCAACACTGGGGCACAGCGACGTAAGTCACCTCCAACATCAATATCCCATATCAGAGCACGTGTTCAAGTCCTGGCTGCTCCGGTTCTAATCCAGGTCCCTGGTCATGTGCCTGGAAAAGCAGCGGAAGCCAGCCCAGGGCCCCTGCCATTCAGGAGGGAGACCAGTATGGAGTTCCTGGTGTCTGGCTTCAGCCTGGCTTCGCCCCGGCCATTGAGGCCATTGAGGTCATCTGGGGAGTAAGCCAGCAGACAGAAGATCAATTCTCTCTCTCTCTGCCTTTCAAATAAATAAATCATAAAGAACAAAAATAAATATAAAACATTATACATGCGTTACTGCATCAAATGAGGGGCAAGGCATGGAACCAGCACCAGGGCACCTGGCTTTCTGTCATAGGACCTTTGGAAGGCCTGACCACTGTGGTATTAGGAGACTCAGGTGAGACGACAGGAAACTAAAAAGACATACCATTTTGATGTCTGATCAAATCTACTTATTGATACTAGAATTAAGATTTTTTTTTTTAAAG
>NC_091448.1:11439292-11517147 GCF_964237555.1 Oryctolagus cuniculus | reverse complement strand
AAGAGAGAGATCTACCACCTGCTGATTCACTCCCCAAATAGCTGCAACAGCCAGGGTTGGGCCAGGCCAAAGCCAGGAGTCTGGAACTCCATGCAGGTTTCCCACATGAGTGACAGAGGTCCAAGCACTAGGGCCATCTTCTGGTGCCTCCCAGGTGCATTAGCAGGGAGCTGGATCAGAAGCAGAGCAGCCGGGACTCAAACCAGCCCTCCGGTGTGAGACGTCAGCTGCTGCACCACAACACTGACCCCAACCAACGCCCCTTTAGAGCAGTGGTGCTTGTTCTGATGGGGCCAGCGCTCGAATCCCATATGGGCGGTGCTTTGAGTGCCGGCTGCTCCACTTCTGATCCAGCTCCCTGCTAACACTCCTGGGAAAGCAGCAGAGGACGGCCAAGTCCTTGGACCCCTGCACCCTTGTGGGAGACCCGGAAGAAGCTCCTGGCTCCTGGCTTCGGATCAGCGCAGCTCCAGCCATTGCGGCCATCTGGGGAGTGAACCAGCAGATGGAAGACCTCCCTCTCTCTGTCTCTACCTCTCTTTGTAACTCTTTCAAATAAATAAAATAAATAATAAAAAAAAATCTGATGAAAGCTAGGGATGCTAACAAAGCATGCTCACGTATGTGAACACACATGCACACACACACACAACAATAACCTGAGTTTGCAAACAGCACTCAGGGATCTTCTGTGCTTGGGCCCCCTGGAGCCTTCGCAGAACCCCCTGAATTGGAGCCTCCAGTTTAGAGGACCCTTGAGCCCTATCCAGCTCCACCTGTGTGGAAGATGAGAGACGAGACCCAGCCAAGCAATGCAGACCAGTGGGGCGTGTGTTCCTGTGGGCGATGAGATCCAAAAAAAGGGTTGGAAAATCTTGACTTCTTTTCATATGCACAAGGGGATGACGGCTGAGGCTCTGTCCAGCATCAAAATTCCTTAATCCTAGAAACCCTAATCAGAAGATAAGGGCCTTTCCAGAGGGGAGGGAGGCTCAGAAGTACAAGGACAAGAGAGGCCTCGGGGGGGGGGGGGGCGTCCTGTGCCCCCCTTACCTAGCAGGTCCTGCCCCGTAGTTGTCCACATTTGCTGCGACTCACCCTTCACTCCTTGGACCAGGGATGCTGGGTGTGGGCCCCAGAGCTCAGGCCTTGGCCGGTGAGGTGCCCGTGATGTGGATCTGAAAAGTGTAGGCCGGCTTGCTGCGTTATCACCTCTGCCGGTGTCAACTGGAACCACACGGAGGTGAAGTTGGGGCCAGAGCAAGCTAAGACGTAAGGAGTCAGAAAGGGAAGCAAACAAACTAAATGAGCAGAGAGCAGCAGAGGGGCCACAGCCCAACCGAGAGGCCCCTGGCCTAAGCCAGGAACCTGGAACTCCATCCAGGTCTTCCTGTGGGTGGCAGGGACCCAACCACTTGAGCATCACCTGCTGCCTCCCAGGGTGCGCATTAGCAGGAAACCGGATCTGGAGCGGAGGAGCCGGAACTCCCATCAGGCTCTCCAGTGGTGACGTAACTGCTGCGCCAAATGTGTCTTTGTTTCTTACAACCAACATTTACTGACAGTTACCTGGAAGAAAACACTGATTTCATTCCCTTGTGCATTCAAACAGCAAACACTGTGTGCTGGCTGGAGTCTGGAATTCGAAGTGGGAGTTCCCTGACTTAAGGAGCTCACAGTTGGGGTGGGTGTTGGGGCACAGTGGGTAAAGCCGCCACCTGCAGCACTGGCATCCCATGTGCCTGCCAGTTCAAATCCTGGCCGCTCCACTTCCAATCCAGCTCCCTGCTGATGCACCTGGGAAAGCAGTAGAGGATGGCCCAAGTGTTGAATCCCTGCCACCCACATATAGGAGACTCAGATGGAGTTCTGAGCTCCTGGCTTCAGTTTGGCCTAGCCCTGGCTCTTGTAGCCATTTGGTGAGTGAACCAGAGGATAGCAGATCTCTCTCTCTCTCTCTCTCTCTCTTTCTCTTGCGTTTTCTCACTCTCTCTCTCCCCCCCTCCGTGTGTGTGTGTATAACTCTGCTTTTCAGATAAATAAGTAAATCTTCTTTAAAAAGAAGTTCACAGTTTAATGGTGGGGCGGGGGGGTGGTATTGGAACCAAAATCTCGTCAAACCAAATATACGACAGAGATGTAGTCAACACAATATGGGACTTTGGACCAGGGTGTCTTTTCTAGTCTGAGTGGAAGGAACATTGAGGAGGCTTCCCGGAACAGTCTTTTTGTTGTTATCATTGTTTAAAGATTTATTTTATTTATGTGAAAGGCAGAGTTACAGAGAGAAAGAGAGAGGGAGAGAGACAGAGACAGAGATCTTCCATCTGCTGGTTCACTTCCCAGATTACTGCAACCCATCCTCTGCTGCTTTCCCAGGTGCATTAACAGGAAGCTGGATCGGAAGTGGAGCAGCCAGGACTTGAACTGGTGCCCGTATGGGATGCCAGCATTGCAAGTGATGGCTTAACCCACTGCCCCACAGGGTCAGCCCCACTGGAGGTTTCTTAAAGAAGACGAAAAGTGGACCAGGTGAATAGGGGCAAACGAGCAGCACAGGAAAAGGCACAGAAGCAGAACCCCGCAGGATGGAAGGGTGGTGGCAAGGACTTTGTTGGCACAGACCAAGGTGCTGGTGGGGTTTGCAAAGTCTGGGTCAGAGATTGGATGGAAAGGGGCATAAGGGAATTTGCTGGGGTGACAGAAGTGTTCCCCGTCTGGATGACAGCAGTGGGGACACAGGCAAATGAGTTTGTCAAAACTCATCCAGCCATACGCTTACAACAGGAGCCTGTAAACCACAGAGCCAGGAAAAGCAAGCATTGTTTATAGTGGCAACGTCCTGTGACTCAGGACATCGCATGCTCACTGCCATCTTCCCTGGGCTCAGCAGCACCCAGCTGCTACATCACAGTCACGCTGCCCCTGACGCCGTGCCCTGTGAGCCATGCAAGTAGCCTCATGGCCCCTGCAGGGTGAAAACCTCATCCAAGTGCAGTGACGTGGCCACACACGCACTAGCAGCAATGCTCTTTGAAACCCAGGTTGAAGGTCATTTCAATAAAATGTCCAGCAGCCCGCGTCGACTCAACAACTCGGCTCAGTCCACTGTGCCATACGCTGAGGCCATAAAGCTTCCCAAGACTCCCTCCCTGGCTGGTGCCCCTCTTGCCATCCAGGAGGGGACACAGGATCTGCAAAGCCTCCTTAATGCATGATGAGTGCCATTGGGCAACTCTGTGGCAGAAACTCCCATGAATGGGCTTCTTAGAGGTCAGGCAGGGTTAAAAGGAGCCACCCACAGATGTAGCAGAGCCAACAAACAGCAGCTGTTAGGAAACCATTACCATCTCTGGGCCCAAGGAGGTGGGAAGCCGGAGCCCCAGTGGAGGACATCGCCTTGCAAGGACCCAGACACTGCCAGGGAGGAAGCCAGGGCATAAATACCCCAGCCCTCTCTCCCGGGGCCCTTGTCTGTCAGTGCTTCCACTGTTTACCCCTGACCCAGACCCAGAGGGCAGTGGGGCCCCAGTGGTGCAGGCTGTTTGGGCCAAGACTCCCAGAATAAAGCGGCCAAGCACAGAGACCATGGAGGCCAGCTGGGAAGTGGCAGACGATGGGTTAAATGTGTGTGGCAGTGCGGACGCCCAGAGGAGCCTCAGAGCTCATCCTGTGTCCCCAAGCATTTTGGACAGCTCTGTGACAGCACCTCCTGCACCTGCACAAAGGACATGACCCTGGCTTGGATACCAGTGGTGTCCCATTCGCCTGACTCCCTGGGTCACCACCCCAACAGGTGCCTGCTGGGCTCCATTTGCATTTCATGTAATCCTGCCTTGTCTGAATTTGTTACATTTGCAATTCTTAAAAGACTGTGTATTAAAAAAAAAAAAAAAAAAAACACTTAGAAGGCCAGCTCCACGGCTCACTAGGCTAATCCTCCGCCTGCGGCGCCGGTATCCCGGGTTCTAGTCCTGGTCTGGGCGCTGGATTCTGTCCTGGTTGCTCCTCTCCCTGTCCAGCTCTCTGCTGTGGCCCAGGAGTGCAGTGGAGGATGGCCCAAGTGCTTGGGCCCTGCACCCCATGGGAGACCAGGAGAAGCACCTGGCTCCTGGCTTCGGATCAGCACTATGCGCCGGCCACGGCGGCCATTGGAGGGTGAACCAACGGCAAAGGAAGACCTTTCTCTCTGTCTCTCTCACTATCCACTCTGCCTGTCCAAAAAAAAAAAAAAAAAAAACAAACCACACTTAGATACATGAATGTTTCTTCCTAGCTCCTGTTAGAGAGGCAATTGCTCTTGAAAAAACTTAGTCATGGGGCCTGTGCTGTGGCATAGCAGGTAAAGCTGCCGCCTGCAGTGCTGGCATCCCATATGGGAGCCACTTCAAGACCCAGCTGCTCCACTTTCGATCCAGCTCTCTGCTATGGCCTGGGAAAGCAGTAGAAGATGGCCCAGGTCCTTGGGCCCCTGCACCCACATGGGAGACCTGGAGGAAGCTCCTGGCTCCTGACTTCATATTGGCACAGCTCAGGCCGTTGCGGCCAATTGGGGAGTGAACCAGTAGATGGAAAACTCTCTCTCTCTCTCTCTTTCTCTCTGTCTCTCCTTTTCTCTCTATGTAACTCTGACTTTCAGATAAATAAATAAATCTTAAAAGAAAAATACTCATGTCCGATAAGGAAACCAGTGGGCCTAAATTTTCGTGCAGTGAGCACACGAGGCAGGCTGGCAGCTCCCAGTGCCTCACCAGCCTGCTCCAGTCCCACAACAAAGGGAAGCCAGGACCGACACACCGGCCCCCTCGGCGCTTCCCCCACTCCACAAAGAAGCTACTTTCGACCTCAGGGAGTCAGCCACACCTGATGACCCTGAGTCTTAGATTTGGAGGGGGAGGGATAATTGGAACCTTCTGGAAGGTTTCCTGCCTCTTCCTCATCCCCAGGCTATTCAGAAACTATTTTTGCCCAGTGGCAACCACCGACTACTACCACAAAGCCCAGCCCTGTAATAAAAGCCCTGCCCTCTTATCTTTTTTTTTTTTTCTTTATCCTGAGTTCAATTCATTGGATATATCCAGAGCAGATATCTCTGGACGTGAACTTAGGAAAAAATCTCGCACAGTGGCACCTGGCGCTGTCCCCACCCATGCTCTGCACAGTTCTCTACCTGTCGGGCTGGGTTGGAACGTCAATGGCATTGCTACTGTTTTTTCTAAAGAGCATTACTACACTGTGCCTCATTGCAAAACACTTGGGACTGTACATTTAGAAAAAGGTGACAGTGTGGGAAAAGGCATTTCTAGGACCTGAATTAGGCCTTGAGTCCGACAGGGCTGGGGTGAAGGGGACGTGTGGGGCCGTAGCATGAGATATGTGTCCTGGTCCCTGGGTTGCCTCTGCTTAGATGAGTGACTTTATAACAGCTTTATCGTGGTGTAATTGGCAAATGAAAAACTACACACAATTCAAGTGTACAACTTGATAAGCTTCGATATGTGCATCCACCCATGGAACCACACAGTCAAGACAGGAATGTGTCAGTCACCTCCCAGTGTTTCCTTGTGCTCCTTGGCAAGCCCTCACCATTGCCTGCTCTCTATCCCTATGGATTGGTTGAATCGGTGACCTTGAGCAAATGACCAAACCTCTCTGATTCTCTAGTTTCTCACTAGTAATATAAAAAAAAAATTTTTTTTTGAAAGGCAGTGTTACAGACAGGGAGAGACACAGAGAACGAGATCTTCCATCACTAGTTCACTCCCCAAATGGCCGCAATGGCTGGCGCTGTGCTGATTCAAAGCCAGTAGCCAAGAGCTTCTTCTGGGTCTCCCACACGTGTGCAGGGGCCCAAGCACTTAGGCCATCTACTGCTTTCCCAGGCCACAGCAGAGAGCTGGATCAGAAGAGGAGCAGCCGGGACTAGAACTGGCGCCCCATGTGGGATGCTGGCGCTGCAGGTGGAGGCTTAGCCTATTGGGTTAGTGCCGGCCCCAAAACAATCAGTCCTGAGGAATTCAGAAATCCCTTCCAATCTGAAAATCCTGTGACTTGGGTATTCTAAGTAAAATAAAAGGCTCCGTCTGCCCCAAGGGGTGGCCAAGTTGGATGTAGTGGTCCCCACAAAGTGAAGTCCCTCCGGACTCAGCCCAGCCACCCCGAGATGGGCTGCCTTGTGGCAGACAGTGGAAAGAGCTGAGTGCACGAGGCACATCCCCTTACCTTCCTGCCATAGGTGACCAGAGAGGTATAGGATGGAGGACTGGGGCAAGAGGGACCCACGTTAGGAAAAGAGATCCCAGGAAAAGGCACTATTCCGTGCACCCTTTTGTATTATTCTACTGAAATCTCTTTTATCACACACACCACCCATTCAGCAAAGGACGCCTAAACGGGGTGTGGCAGTCACCTACACTGATCCCCAAGAGTTCCCCGGGGGGCTGTGGCTGTCTCGGTGTCTCCATGAATCGTAGACACTGCCTGCGCTCCGGCCGTGATGGGGTGGCTCAGATGCAGTGGCCCACAGCCCCCAGCCCCTCCTCAGGCTTCCGACGCCACTGCACCCTCTGTAGGGACCTGTGACAGCAACAAGGGTCTTTTCTATAGCTTTCCGAAACAAGGGAGTTCCCTAAGCTCCTGCCCCTTCCGGTTTCTGCCCCTGGTTATCCCAGGAATGGAACTGTCTGGAAGGGGACAGGAAGGTGACAGATGCAGGAAATGCAAGGAAAATTGAAACAGTAACCCTTGCCATCCATTACTCCCTATTTATTTGGATATTGCATTTGAAGTTCTGCTTTGCCCGTGTTCACTTCTCTTTGCTTTCAAGCGGGTCCGATATGGCTTTATCTGTCTGTTGGCTGCCTCCCGTGGCATCAGCTGCACCTTGGAAAAGCTAATTCTACTGCTTTCTCTTTGCTCTTTATCTCTGGTCGACAGCCTCTCTGGGTTCAAAACACAAGCCACCCTTCAGGCGCCAAGTCGGGTGTTTCATGAAAAGTGCAAACCCTTCGAGGAAGGGGGAGTGGCTGCTGGGAGCCTGAGGTTCCATCTTGAAAATGTTCTAGAGGCCGGCGCCGCGGCTCACTAGGCTAATCCTCCACCTGCGGCGCCGGCACACCGGGTTCTAGTCCTGGTCGGGGCGCCGGATTCTGTCCTGGTTGCCCCTCTTCCAGGCCAGCTCTCTGCTGTGGCCAGGGAAGGCAGTGGAGGATGGCCCAGGTGCTTGGGCCCTGCACTCCATGGGAGACCAGGAGAAGCACCTGGCTCCTGCCTTCGAATCAGCGCAGTGCGCCAGCTGTGGCAGCCATTGGAGGGTGAACCAACGGCAAAGGAAGACCTTTCTCTCTGTCTCTCTCTCTCACTGTCCACTCTGCCTGTCAAAAAAAAAAAAAATGTTCTAGAGAGGGTGTGCTGATGTGCCATGGCCTGCTGAGTACACCGGGAACTGCTGCCCTGTGCACTCTGAAGGGTGAAGCTTATCTCTGTTTTTTAAGGCGCAAAGAATAATTTTTCCTGAGGTATTGCAATTGCTATTCCCCTTCCTAGGTCAAAAAATTCTTGCGTGGCTCCCAGGTGCCTCGCTAAGAAAATCCATTCTTTCATAGTCTGATTTCCTAGCCATAATTTCCCTGATGGTCAGCACAAATTCTCTTCTAGCAAGGAAGGCCTGAGGTTTGCTTTTTCCCTATCACGTGATTGGTTTGCCCACCTCTGGGTCTTTCCGCTTACCAATATACTGCTAAAAACAAAACAAAACACCTTCCTCCCTGCTGTGGATAAGTTCCTGCCTCCACCACCCCTGCTTCAAAATCCAGAGCAGCTGGCACCACCTGAGGGCAGTGCCCTCCCCACTCCTTTGACCTTGAACTTGTGCCAGCCACGTGGCATTTTCCACTCACAACTCTGATTTTTTTATAAGATGTATTTATTTATTTGAAAGAGTTACAGAGAGACAGGGAAAGGCAGGGAGAGAGATCTTCCAGCTGCTCATCCACTCCCCAGGTGGCCCCAACAGCCAGAGCTGGGCCAGGCTGAAGCCAGGGACCGAGAGCTTGGTCTGAGTTTCCCACGTGGGTGCAGGGGCCCAAACACTTGGACCGTCTTCCACTGCCTTTCCAAGCCATTAGCAGGGAGCTGGATCAGAAGTGGAGCAGCTGGGACTCGAACTGGCACCCAAATGAGACGCCAGCAGTGCGGGCGGTGGCTTTACCCACTGCACCACAGTGCTGGCCCCTCCACTCACAACTTTGAGATGTAGGTAATTCGTACTTATCTTACACCCCCTCTCCCAGAGAAAGGGCAGTCGGTGGCTTGTCAACAGTTGTTTCTGGATTTTATTTTTCATTTTGTGTTTGGCAAGAAGCAGATGTGACTTGTGGCACTGCCAATGTCAGTGGTGTAAATACTCCTCCCAAAGTGACATCGCCAACCACAACGTTGCTGGACTGGCATCAGAAGGACATGCACACAGTCACTGCTCAGGGATGAGCTGGCCCCAGGACACTTGCTTGCGTGATGGCCTCACAGCCTCCATCCCAGCCCTTCCGGACCCACCTCCCCACCTCCCCATCCTCCCTCTGCTGTCCTTGTCCCTTCTGCTGTCTCCTCACAAGAGTTCTTCATGAACATGGCCTCTTTGTCCTTTGAGAACATTCTCCCAGATCATCATCCTATGGGCAACTGGGCTTGTCCCTCTGGGGGCCATGCACAGTTCAGGGGCAGTGGCTTTGCTCCTCTGCTGTCACCCCTGTTTCCAGACTGGTGTCAGGAACTCTCGGGGCTTTTCACGGCCACATCTAAGCCACGCCTCTTCTACGTTTGTGCTGAGCCACTCCGCTCTTGAGGGCACCCCCGTCTTTGCCCCCCTCCACTCACCTTTCATTCTTATTTGTCTTTCTCCTGATGTCCCCCCAAGAACTGCAGCAGCTTACCCAAGTCCCCCTTGGGTCCTCATCCTGGATGATTTCAGGGTCCAGTAGATGACGCACCAAACTGGAATCTCACTGACTTGATGTACTTACTTCTGGTGGTCTTTGCTTCTGCTCCTCTTCAGCCATCCATGGCCAAATCCTGGTCCTAGCCCCAAATGGGGCCGCCTCCGAGAGCCTGGACTCCTATATCTTGCCCTCTGCGTCCAGGCCTGTTCAGAGTCCACTCACCTGTTCTCCATCATCTTGGGGGACTCCAAGAGCCCCAGAACCCATTTGCTGCAAGGTCTCCTTCCTTCATGGCCTCACCTCCTTCCTCTCTTGGCTGAGCCTTCCACGTGCACTAACTTCTAAAAGCCCCCCAATTCCCTCACTCCCTCACTCCCTGGCAGATTTGTCCTAACTTTGCCAGTCATGATCAATCCTATACCCAGGTAGACACAGCCAGAACTGAACGTAGGTCATGGCCATCTACCAGCTCAGGCAGGCAAATCACCACGGTCATGGGAGGAATACAGGACCTAAAACTCAAGGACCCACGGCTGAGCCTGGTATCCCTGGCAAAATCTCAACTCCCAGATAACACATTTGGTTTCTGAGAGGAATCAAAAGGTAATATCCTAGGTGAAAATGTCTGATAAGTTGTAGAATCCAGTGGTGGAAGATGGTAGCTAATGAAGGTTGTTTTTTATCTGTTGAGTTCAGGATGCAGTGGCTTATCAAATCCTGCTGTAGGACCAATGAGACCAATGAGGACTCAGGGGGAAACCTTCTAGCAACTGGTATTGTCACACAGACTAAACAGAGTATCTCAAGAACCAAGACGCTGCGTGCCTTTGGGGTGTTCAAAGCTTTGATGGCCACAGTCCCAAGTTGTAGGTGAAATCTACACTGAACTTGGAGGTGACCAATGCTCCTGTCTCTCTCCTCCAGGTTGGAAGTATTTTTGAGTCTTAGATATGTGTGACTCCAGGGCAGTCTTGTGTGGCACAAGAAGCTAAGCAACGCCCATGGGGCAGGGTTTCTGGGTTGGCCTGACCCAGCTCCTGCACCCATCTAACACAGTGTCCTGCTGTATCCTCTCCACATTGCATTGAATACATCAGCCCCCTCTCCATGTTGCATTGAATACGACAGCTTTTGCATGTGGATATTAGGCTTCCCTGTGATTACTTGATATCCTGAGTGTAGATTTGATCTGTCTAGAGGGAATGTCATTTGTCCTGCCAGTCCCCAAGGGAAGAGGTGGGTTCTAAGCAGAAGAAGGAAGCAGCCATTCAGAAAGTAGGCTTTCGGTATCAGTCTGTCCCTGCAACTCACCTGCCCACCATAGAGGAGCAAGTCCACGGCTAGGGAGGAATGCCCTCCGTAATCCCCAGGGAGAAAGCCAACTTCTTGGTAGAACGTTGTTCTGGCTTCCTGTGTCTCTCCCAATTCTCCTTTTGCTTATCATCAGGATTTATTGTATTTTCATTCATTTTTCCAAATTTCAACAAATCTTTATTGAGCACCGTGTCTGAGACAGGAACTTTGTTAAGCACCCAAGGTACAAAGGTGACTAAGACACAGTTCTGTTTCCAGGATATTTCCAATAGGAAAGAAAGGTAGAAAAGAAAACTTCTCAAACAATGCAGTTGATGATACTGGAGTAGGGAGAAGGCAAGAAGAAAAGAAAGTCAAGGTGCTACAAGCCTGCTGCCCCTGGGAAACATTGATTAGAAGCGTGGAGGCAGGAAATGCTAATGTGCATAACAAATACACCTGCTTCATTCAGTCAGTCCTCACCACAACCCTCGGACGTATTAATGTTCCCATTCAACAGCTGAGCAAACTGAGGTCCAGGCAGGCTAAATAACAAGCTGAAGTTCATGCACCTGTTAAGCATCAGACGCAGCCTGGCTCCGGACTTCATGCCTCGCGGCTTTGTTATGAGGGGAAATTCTGATTGGCCAGGCCGGGGTCATGTAGCCACTCCGGAAGTGCGTTGAGAGTTAGTGCATTCCCCCCAGAAAAGTTCAAGTATTAAAATCAAAAAAAATAAATAAATAAAAATGGGAATCGGAGGAAGAAAATCAACAGGTATGCACTGTACAGTCACTCCAGAAATGCAGCTTTTCCTTACTCGTGAATTATTTGCTTGGGATACCTTTTCCACAGATGGACTCTCATGGGGTAGAATGCAAACCCATCAGGTGTTTCTTTCAAGATTTATTTTTATTTATTTTTAAAGCAGAATAAGAGAGCAAAAGGGAGAGATAGAGAAAGATATTCCACCTGCTGGTTCACTCCCCAAATGGGTGCAATGGCCCAGCGTGGGCGAGGCTAAAGCCAGGAGCCTGGAACTCCATCCAGGTCTCCTACATGGGTGGCAGGAGCCCAGACATGTGGGCCATCATCCACTGCTTTCCCAGGCACATTAGCAGAAACAGAAGCAGAGCAGGGGCCAGGAATGAACCAGCTAATAGTAGATCTATCTCTCCCTTTCTCTGTTGCTCTTTCAAATAAATAAAAATAAATAACTGTTTAAAGTTGGGTAACTTTTTTTAAGATTTATTTATTTATTTGAAAGGGTTACAGAGAGGGAGAGACAGAGATGTTCCATCCACTGGTTCACTCCCAAAATGGCTGCAAAGCCAGGAGTCAGGATTCTTCTGGGTCTCCCATGTGGGTACAGGGGCCCAAGCACTTGGGCCATCTTTCACTGCTTTCCCAGGCACATTACTAGGGAACTGGATTGGAAGTGGAGCAGCTGGGTCTCAAACAGGCGCCCATGTGGGATGTGGGCATTGCAGATAGAGGCTTTCCCCACTATGCCACAATACTGGCTCCATAAATTCAGGTAATTTTTAAAAACTGAGCTTCAGTATTAAATTAAGACCAGATACAGGAGTGAGACTGAGGTCAGATGATGAGGAACCGTGAGCCTGGAAGAACAATGGGGACGGAAAGAACTACGCCGACAGAGCAGTGTGCAAGGAGACAAGGGGAAGGGGTTACAACGTCCTCTTCAGAGAGAAGACAGAAGGTCTCTCCCCAAGGAGAAATGAGGCTCTTGACATGCTAGATTCCTCCCCAGAATACTGGCCTGCGTTCTTTCCCTGCCAGGGCCAGCACTCACCCAGGTGCCAGCTCCTGAACTGTTTGAATCCAAGTGTTCTCAGTTTTAAAATAAGGGTAACATCTGCCATCCAAACCCACTGGATCTCGCTGTCAGGTGGTCTGTGTTTATTTGTGAAACTGATATACTCAGCAGAGAAGCAAGGTTTATCTCATGCAATATGAAAATACACATGAAGGAGTGCAGGCGTGCTCGAGAGAGACCCAGGTTCCTCCCTTTCTAAGCTGGAGGCACTGAAGGGTGGAGTTTAATGGGATATTCAGAAGGGGTGGGATTTGGGACAGGGACTGAGTACCAGCCATTTCCTTGCCCATTTTGGAAAACCTGGCATCAGGAGTATGATTTCCTTCACATATAGAAGGAAATTTTATGTGGGGACCATGTATATTTAAGGGATAGGATTTCGGCACAACGGTTAGGACGCTGTCTGGGATGCCCACATCCACATTGAGAGTGCCTGGGTTCAAGTCCTGGCACCACTTTCAATCTGACCTCCTGTCGATGCACACCCAGGAGCCAGTGGTGGTGGCTCAAGTACTTGGGTCCCTGTCACCTATGTGGGAGAGCCAGGCTGAGTTTCAGGCTCCTGGCTTCAGCCTGGCCGAGCCTTAGCGATTGCAGACATTTGGAAAGTGAACTAGCAAATGGAAACTCTCTCTCTCCCTCCCCCCACCCCAACTGCATGTATGTATGTATGTATGCACATCTGCCTTTCAAATAAATGAAAATAAATAAATGAAAATTTTAAGCAATAAATATATCTATGGGTCCCATATAAACCATCCAAGAACCAGGGCCTGTGTCAGTCAGTTTAATAATCTCCTTTCCTCTGTGACCTTGTACTTGATGTTAACATTAACTGTGTATAATTTTTTTTTTTTTTTTGACAGGCAGAGTGGATAGTGAGAGAGAGAGACAGAGAGAAAGGTCTTCCTTTTGCCGTTGGTTCACCCTCCAATGGCTGCCACAGCCAGCGCGCTGCGGCCGGTGCACCGCGCTGATCCGAAGGCAGGAGCCAGGTGCTTCTCCTGGTCTCCCATGGGGTGCAGGGCCCAAGCACTTGGGCCATCCTCCACTACCTTCCCTGGCCACAGCAGAGAGCTGGCCTGGAAGAGGGGCAACCGGGACAGAATCGGGCGCCCCGACCAGGGCTAGAACCCCGGAGTGCCAGCGCTGCTAGGTGGAGGATTAGACTACTGAGCCGCGGCGCCGGCCTAACTGTGCATACTTTTTAAATCAAATATCCTTCAATTCCACAGGACAGTCAAAATCACTTTTGACCATTATTGGGATGCTACAGCACTCATTTTAATGGCTCTTGGCTATTTTCTCCCTTTCAAATGTTAAATTCCAGTGGGGACTGACTTTGCACTTTATGGGATGTCAACAGCAGTTGTCATGTACTTATACAACTCTTCTAGAAGCAACTGCTTCTTCACCCCTGGACATGGAAGAAGACCTGTAAGTGGGTAGGCGATGTTGGGTTTGTGGATGACTCAGTATAGAACTGTAGGGAAAATCCTAGAAGAAAACACAACTCCCCAAGGACACAAGGAAAAAGGAAATGAAGCCCAAGTTTTCGTGAATGTCCAGAGCAGGTACAGGGGTCAGAGACACCCAGCCTTCAGCCCAGCCTGGGCAAGACAGCGGTCCTAAGAAGGCTTGCACGGGAACAGAAGATCCACTTCCAAGGTGGCACACTCACACGGCTGTTGGCAGGAGGCCTCAGCTCCTCACCACGTAGGCCTCTTCACCTGGAACAAGAGACACAAGAGACCAAGGCAAACGTCACACACCATTGTTCCCCAGTGGCCTAGGAGTACACACGTTGGCCCCATTCAGTGTGAGACAGCACAGACACAGGTGCAAGGATCCTTGGGGTCTTGGGAGGCGGGGACCATAACTCTTTCTTTGTTCCCTTGTGACCTATTAAAGTAGTATGTTAATTTTGTTGCCAGGCGTATTTACTATACAAGTAAAAATGACCCTGACTGATCAACTGTCTCTGATCCCTACTAGGAAGTCATAGCTTTGGGCTTTCTTGGGAGTGGTGACTCTTACAGCTGCAGAGCCCTGGAAGCTATGCCATGGAGCTGTTGTAAGAAATGTTGGCTCCTGGGGGCCGGCGCTGTGGCATAGTGGGTAAAGCCAAACCATGCAGGGCTGGCATCCCATATGGGCTCCAGTTCAAGATCTGGCTGCTCTACTTCCAATCCAGCTCTCATGGCCTGGAAATGCAGTGAAGACGGCCCAAGTCCTTGTGCCCCTGCACATGTGTGAGAGACCTGGAAGAAGCTCCCGGCTTCTGGCTTCAGATAGGCCCAGCTCCAGCCATGTGGACATTTGGGGAGTGAACCAGCAGATAGAAGACCTCTCTCTCCTGCCATGCTGGGCACATATGTTTCCTGATCTGTGTCTTGTGAACCTACATGTTTAGATGAGCCGCCTGAGAAAACAGGATAGAACTGAATGTCATGCCAGCCCAGGAATAAGATACAGACCCTCCTGTTGGATACACAAGCCAGAGCACTGATGTGCTAAAGGTGTTGGTGCAAGACGTCCGCCACAGGCACGTGCCAGGACATCCTGTGCTCAGTGTCAGTGCCCGGGCAGGTGCAGTCCCTCACTCCACTCCCAACCGGGCACGATCCAGAGGCCAGAGCTCTTAGGCAGGCAGGGAAAGTTACGCTGGGAGCCAAAGCTGTTCGCCTTCATTCCCTGTGTTGGCGAGCGGGGGCAGGTGGCTAAAGCCACAGGCAGGGTGAAAGACGGCGATTGTCAGGGCTGAGTGCTCCAGCCTCAAAGCCAGAGCAGCAGCCATCATGCCGACAGTCCAAGGCGAAACCTTAGCAACACCTTACAGGTAAGAAAGAAGGGGGCAAAGGGGAGACGGGCCGGCTGCCAGCACCCTAGGACTATCAATCAGGTCCGCAGAACGGCCCAAGCCCCCCACTGTGGGACTAGTGTTCTCCTCACAACCATCAGAAGCAGAAACACAGGGACCAGCACTGTGGCATAGTGAGTTAAGCCACCACCTACAATGCTGCCAGCATCGCATATGGGCACTGGTTCGAGTCCCAGCTGTTCCACTTCTGATTCAGCTCTCTGCTAATGTGCCTGGGAAAGCAGCAGAAGATGGCTCAAGTGTTTGGGCCCCTATACCCATGTGGAGACCAGGAAGAAACTCCTGGCTCCTGGCTTTGGCCTGGTCCAGCCTTGGCTGTTGTGGCCATTTGAAGAGTGAACCAGGGGCCAGTGCTGTGATGTAGCCAGTAAAGCCACTGCCTGCAGTGCCAGCATCCCATATGGGCACCGGTTCAAGTCCCAGCTGCTCCACTTCTGATCTGGCTCTCTGTTGTGGCCTGGGAAAGCAGTAGAAGATGGCTCAAGTCCTTGAGCCCCTGCATCCATGTGGGAAGACCTGGAGGAAGCTCCTGGCTCCTGTCTTCAGATTGGCACAGCTCTGCTGTTGCAGTCAATTGGGGAGTGAACCAGCAAATGGAAGACCTCTCTCTCTCTCTCTCTCTCTCTCTCTCTCTCTGCCTCTCCTTCTCTCTCTCTCTGTAACTCTGACTTTCAAATAAATAAATAAATCTTTTGAAAAGAAAAAAGAGTGAATCAGAGGATGGAAAATCTTCTCTCTCTGTCTCAACCTCTCTCTCTGTAACTCTGCCTTTCAAATAAATAAATCTTTTTAAAAAAGAGGAGAAGCATAACTAATGAGCAGATAGGAAAGCAATCCAGGGGCAGGGGGCTGGGGACAGACAGTGCCAGTCCTCACCAGGTGACCCTGGTCAAGCTGCTGGCCTTGCTCTGGGTCTCAGCCTCCCGGTCAGGGAGACAAAAGGTCTGGCCGCTGGCCTCTGCGGTCCACTCCAGCTCCTGCACGGGCAGGGACAATGGAAACAGTGGGGTCACAGAGCAGCAGCAGCTGAGACAATGAGGCTGGACCTGGAGCTCACAGCCAGGGTCTGCCCTGATGCCAACCCTGCGTCCTTCCTGGCTGGGTGGCCAGGGCAGGTCGCTCCTCTGCACCCCTGCTTCCTTGTGTTACGCTGGATAGCAATGGTATGCTTTGCACAGAATGGCTGTGTGGATTAACAAGATGAATGGTGACCGCCAGAGTAACGATATGCAGTCCCCTTGCCCAGAAAGCGCCAGCCCTTATTGCTGGGTCAGTCACCTGTCCGATGCCATCCTGAGCCTGTCCAGGCCTGGCCTCTGCAGGAGGTCCAAGCACAGCTGACAAACGGCGTCCCAGGCGCGCCCTGCTGCCCCGGCCAGGCCGCTTCTCAGACCTGCACCGGGAAGCAGCACGCAGAAAAGGCTTGGCTCCCCCAGGGCAAAGGAGGCCAGCAGCTCACTGGGAGACCACGGCCTGCTCTGCCTGAAGAGGAGTGAACTGAACTGAAGAAGAAGGAGATGGGTTCACTGAAGAGGCCGGCGGGGAGGTGGGGAGGTGGCCTGCAGAAGGCCACGCAGGGCAGTTGGCATAGTTCTTTTTTTTTTTTTTTTTTTTGACAGGGAGAGTGGACAGAGAGAGAGAGAGAGATCTTCCTTTTTGCCATTGGTTCACCCTCCAATGGCCGCCGCAGCCAGTGCGCTGCAGCCGGTGTACCGCGCTGATCCGAAGGCAGGAGCCAGGTACTTATCCTGGTCTCCCATGGGGTGCAGGGCCCAAGCACTTGGGCCATCCTCCACTGCACTCCCTGGCCACAGCAGAGAGCTGGCCTGGAAGAGGGGCAACCGGGACAGAATCTGGCGCCCCGACCGGGACTAGAACCCGGTGTGCCGGCGCCGCAAGGCGGAGGATTAGCCTAGTGAGCCACGGCGCCGGCCAGCACAGTTCTTGAGGAGCCAGCTGCTTGGACAGCCAGAAACATGCTCCTGTGCTGCTGAATTCCGCGTCTTTAAACACAGTCAATGTCGGGGCCAGCGTTGTGGCATAGCAGGTTAAACCGCCATCTGAGACCAGCATCCTGTATGAGAGCTGGTTCAAGTCCCAGCTGCTCCACTTCTCATCCAGCTCTCTGTTATGGCCTGGGAAAGCAGTAAAAGATGGCCCAAGTGCTTGAGACCCTGCACCCACGTGGGAGACCTGGAAGAAACTCCTGGCTCCTGGCTTCAGCCTGGCACAGTCCTGGCCACTATAGGGGGCCTTATGGGGAATGAACCAGCAGATGGAAGGTGTCTCTTTCTCTCTCTCTCTCTAACTCTGCCTTTCGAGTAAATAAATTGAATCTTTAAAATAAATCTTAAAAAAAAAACAATAAACGCAGTTAATGTTTTAAAATGTAGGCTCCATTCTACTTAGGAGAATATATTGATCTGGACATGCGTTTTTCTCCAAGTGAATAAACACACCAGTTCAACTAGGATTATCTCCACACACGTAAAGCCCACTGGCCACAGAGCATTGTGGGTCCCCTCCCTCCTTATTCAGGAGTCACATGTCACAGACCCTGTGGCCTCTCTCATGAGACACAGTGCTCTCCACTGCTATGAGTGCAATGGTTTGACTAGGAAAGGGGGATCAGAGAAAGACCTCGTATTTTGGGCAAATAGAATTTCCCTGCTAACTAATTTGACAAAACAACAGAGACTGTTCAAAGTATTTTCCAGCAGGCTGGAAGGCATTTCACCATCACCAGGTCTACCGAATGAAAACGACGGCCATGGGGAACGCTGACACGCCAGGAAGGAGTGCAGAGGACCAGAAAGGACAAATATCTGGGTAATTATTAATGGGCACTGAATGTCAGCCCAGCAATTATGATGTCATGTGGAGCTTAAATATGCCTGTAGAAGCAAAAGTGAGGAAGAGAGGAAGGGGGTGAATGAAGCTCAGCTTTGTAGGATTTTGGCAAGGCTGGCAGACTGGGAAAGTAATCATTTGCATGAGACGTAAGTAAACAAATATTGCTTGCTACTGTGGGTCCAGCCATCTCTTCTGTGTCTCCATCACCTATGCATGCTCCCTCCCCACCCTGGTCTGTGCTGGGGCAGCCCTCCTGGGCTGCTGGCACTCACACAGCCCTGCAGTGCTGGGCCAAGTGCCCCTGAGTGGCCAGGACCACCAGGCCGCACTCCATAGACACCTGGGGCTGCCAGGCAGGCCCGGCTTACAGGGGCCCACTGTAGGGTGAGCCTCATGCTGAAAACATGTGCTCACATGCTCACTGAGAGAGAGATCTTCCACCCACTGGTTCACTCCCCAAATGGCTGCAGTGGCTGAAGCTGTGCCAATCCGAAGCCAGGAGCTTCTTCTGGGTCTCCCACGTGGATTCGGGGGCCCAAGCACTTGGGCCATCTTCCACTGCTTTCCCAGGTACACCAGCAAGGAGCTGGATTGGAAGTGGAACAGCCGGGACTCGAACCAACACTCATGCGGAATGCCAGCACTGCGGGGGGAGGGGGCTTAGCCTGCACCTCCACAGCTGGCTCTGCAGTAGGTTCCTGAAGTGGGGAGTGTGAGAAGGGGCCCTGCCTTGTGGCTTTCACCAAGGAACCTCCTCCTATTGTCCCTCCAGGATTGGGCAAGCTCCCTCCCTGGGGTTTAGCCATCCCAGCATTCTTCCTGGCCTTGCCTTCCATGGCCACGCCCACCCCGAGTGCCCAGAACCTGTGCTCAGGGTATTGGCTGCCAGCTCTTGGACCCCTGCCTGCGTGGGCCAGCGGGTAGGTGCAGGCTGTTGGAGGAACAGCCCCGGTGGCTTCCTCCCATTTGCTCTCATGAGTCTTACGTCCCTACTTGTTTTCCTGTCTTTCCAGGCCAAAGTGGGCTGCTGATTCCTGGCCCCTGGTCTTTGCGCACCCTGGCATATGCTGTTAGGGGCATGGGGACACAGAGACGAGAACTGCCCCATCTCCTCCTTCCCAGGATGCAACACCTTGTCTTTTGTTGTTTTAATTTTTTTTCCAGGTAAAGTAGCTCTTTATACATAAAAGTACTTGAAAAATGAATTGCATGATGTATGAAAAGACCGAGCCCTTAGTTTCTTTTTTTTTAAAAGAATTATTTTATTTATTTGAAAGACAGAGTTACAGAGAGAAGCAAAGCCAGAGAGAGAGGTCTTCCATTCTGCTAGTTCACTCCCCAAATGACCGCAATGGCCAGAGCTGAACTGATCTGAAGCCAGGAACCGGGAGCTTCTTCCAGGTCCCCCGCGCCAGTACCGGGACCCAAGCACTTGGGCCATCTTCTACTGCTTTCCCAGGCCACAGCAGAGAGCTGGATCAGAAGAGGAGCAGCCGGGACTCGAACCGGCGCCCATATGGGATGCCGGCACTGCAGGCTGGGGCTTTAACCCGTTGCACCACAGAGCCAGCCCCGAGCCCTTCATTTTGTATCTTGTTGTACAGCTGACCTGAGTTCCACCAGAAAGCCGCTCTGTTTTGGTCTCTGAGATTTTAAATGCATGACTGATGTGAGCAAATAAAATGAGGAAGAAATATATATTATATATATGATAACAGATTGTATGAAATCTCAAATAATATATTGCATGTTTTGTCTTTAATAGCTAAAAGAATGTATAACAAAAGAATGTATAAATAAAAAGTTTGAAGTAGAGAATAGAATAATAGAAAAATGTCTCATTATGTCTTATTAATTTAAAAAAAGAGGCGAGAAATAAGAAAAAACAGAACATGAAACAGATGGGCCAAGTAGAAAACAAATAGTAAGGAAAAACCCAACTGTATTATTTTACGCTTAAATGAACTAAATAATATGAGGGTGATTGAGAAAAGCTCATGGGAAATGGAATTAAAAGCTAAGCTTATTTTGGTGGGAAAAAATTAGAAACCACGCACAGATTATTCATAAGATGTCTTTTCCATGAACTTTTGGAAGATTCCTCCTACAAGTAACGGACTGAGGTTACCCTTTATTTGGGTACAGAAACAAAGTCCAATTCCATTCCATTTCTAAGAGAGATACTCCAAATACACGGTTCTTGGCTCCCAGCTCCTAAGCTCTTGGCTTCCCAACAGTGAGTGGTGGCTGGAGGTCCCCAGGGAGCTTCTGGGTGTGGGGGTCAGCAGAGAGACTTAGTCCCACCCACAGGGCAGGAAGAGAGAGTGAAGGCCTGGCAGATCCACCGAGCTTATTATAGCTGGTGAGATTGAGTTTCCAGGTTAGAGAACATAGGAGGGGGCCGGGAAGGGTGAGGAGAAGGCGCCCAGGTTCCCACACCCTGCCCCCTCCTGGCCCCCACATCTCTTCCATTTGGCTTCTTACTGACCTTGTGTCCCTGTGTAAGCTGATAAAATAAATACAGTGCTTCCCTGAGTTCTGTGGGTTGCTCTAGCAAATTATTGAGACTGTGGGATGGGGAGTGGAGGTGTTCATGGGAACCCCTGATTTTATAGTCAGGTGGACAGAAGTATGGATGGCCCAGGACTCGTACCTGTTGTCTGAAATGGGGACATCCTGGGAGACTAAGCCCTTAAACCCGACAGTCTGCTGCTAACTCTGGGTAGCTGGTAGCTGAAGTCATCCAAAATTCAGGACGCCCAGTTGGTGTAAGAGAATCAGAAAGCTGGTTGGTGTCAGGAGGGGAATAAAAAGAAATCCTCACTGAAGAATATAGATGAAAAACAAAATATTAGCAAACCAAATCAAGCATCCATCCATGGCTAGAGTTTATTCCAGAAAAACTCATGTATGGGTGATTTAATATTCTAAAATCAACCAAGGTCATTCATTACATTGCTTTAAAAAAAATCATCTTGTTAAGTACATCATAATATGAACTCAGGAAAGTGGTTTCAAGAAGTACCATCAGAGCTGGCATTGTGGCTCATCCAATTAAGCCACCACCTGCAATGTTGGATCCCATATCAGAGTGCTAGTTCAAGTCCCAGCTGCTCGGCTTCAGATCTAGCTCCCTGCTAATGTACTTGGGAAAGCAGCAGATGACGGCTCAAGTACTTGGGTTCCTACCACCCATGTGGGAGACCCAGATGGAGTTCCTGACTCCTGGCTTCCGCCTGTCCCATTCCTGGTTGTTGCAGCCATTTGGAAAGTGAACCTGTACATGGAAGATGTGTGTGTGCACGTGTGTGTGTGTGTCCGTCTCTGTCATTCTGCCTTTCAAATAAGTAAATAAATCTATTTTTTAAAAGATTTTTAAAATTTATTTGACAGGTAGAGTTACAGATAGTGAGAGAGAGGGAGAAAGGTCTTCCTTCTGTTGGTTCACCCCCCAAATGGATGCTATAGCCGGCGCTGCGCTGATCCGAAGCCAGGAGCCAGGTGCTTCCTCCTGGTCTCCCATGTGGGTGCAGGGCCCAAGCACTTGGGCCATCCTCCATTGCCCTCCCAGGCCACAGCAGAGAGCTGGACTGGAAGAGGGGCAACCAGGACTAGAACCCAGTGCCCATATTGGGATGCCAGCGCTGCAGGCAGAGGATTAGCCAAGTGAGCCACGGCGCTGGATCCAATAAATCTATCTTAACAACAAGAAAACCTAACATCTGATTCTTTCCTACCTCTGTGTCCTGTCCTCCAGTTACAGTTGTAGGGGGGACGACGTTGTGGTGTCCATCAGCAGTTGTACCTTTGATGAGTTCTTTAATCTTCCAGGACTTTTGTTCATATTGGCCCCCTAGTACCTACCAGAGCACCTGGCGAAATAATTAATTAATTAATTTTAAGAAAAATAATATTAAAACTGAGACTTAAAAGATGAAGATTCTTGGGGGTTGGCGCTGTCGTACAGTGGGTTAAAGCCCCAGCCTGCAGTGCCGGCATCCCATATGGGCGCCAGTTCAAGTCCTGGCTGTTCCGCTTCCAATCCAGCTCCCTGCTAAAGTGCTTGGGAAAACATTGGAGGATGGCTCAAGTGCTTGGGCCCCTGCACCCACGTGGAAGACCTGGAGGATCTCCTGGCTGCTGACTCCTGGCTTCAGATAGGCCCAGCTCAGGCCATTGCAGCCATGTGGGGAGTGAACCAGCAGATAGAAGACCCCCCCCACCATGTGTCTCTCTGTTTCTATCTCTCTCTGTAATTCTGTCTTTCAAATAAATAAAATAAATCTTTTTTTTAAAAAAAGATGAAGATTCTAACTGGCAGAAAATGAAAGTGTGATAGGATGGATTAGGTTGTGCTGTGATAACAAATGCTTAACATGATAAAGTTCATTTCTCTTAGGCCAGCAATAACTCACGTTGAGCAATGCCCAGCATGCCCCGTGGATGTGATGACTCAGCAAGCCAGGCTGCCCCGTGTGTGGCTCCCCATTCCATCACACGTGCTCACGGTCACTCCGCAGGGGACGAGAGAAAACCATGGAGAATTTGCACCTGTCCTTCAAGGCTTCAGCCCGGAAGCCACACACACACACACACACACACACACACACGTCACTTCTGCTCATGGTCCTTTGAAGGGCTTGAGAGCAGGTGGAATGTTTGGTGAGTGTGTGTGGCCTCTGCCACACAGAAAAGGAACGTTCCGTGCTGGGGAACAGACACGCACAAAGGTAAGAGGGGTCCAAAATGCACGGGGAGAGCAAACTGATCTAGCACACAGTAGGCCTGCACGCTCATTCTCTAGGCAGCTGGTAGGGGGAGGAGCATCATGGCTTGCCTTGTTTTGCAAGATTAAAGAAGGCAGCAAAAAAGGAAGGCATGTAGCAACGAGAGAGATGAAGACTGGGGAGCTGGTTATGCAACAGTCCAGGTGGAGGTGGTGAGGACGGGGACTGAGACACTCACTGCGTGAACAGGTGAGAGAGAGGCTCACTCCCAGGACAGAGGGGAGAGACGCTTCCTACACGCATGGGTAGGACAGGACTGTCGCTACAATCACTGGAAAAGTGGACTCTCTTGACTTGAAGACTGGACGTGCTACGGTGAGGGCAGAAGGTGTTTCCAAAGTTTTCTGCCTCCTTGCCATGATGCTCTGACCTCCAGAACTGGAAACACCCAGGGAGAGAGGCCTGCCTGGAGGAGAACTTCCATTCGTGCCGTGCTGCGGGAACACAGACACAGAACACAGTTCAAGAACTGGTGAGGGAAGAAGGCTGTCCCAGGACGAGGGTACAGGGAAAGCAAAGGTTGGGCAGCTTAGAACTGGCAGGGGACACACAGAGCCCCACAGTAAGAACACAGGAACGTGGGCCGGCGCTCCTCGGCGCCACTGCCTGTCACCTGTCTACACCTGGGGCCCCTGCGTGGAGCCAATGCTCCGGCTTCTATCAACCAAATGCAGAGCCAGCTGAACGGGTGGCCCCATCTTAAGTGCTTCAGCCTCGCAAAGCTGTTTTCCTGCAATTTGTCATCATTGTGGGTCACATTGCGCGAGCTCTTGGTTCACAAAGCCCTTCCAATAGGTGTGCGTGCACCTGTGGTGTGAACGGGAACACTGGTTTTCCTGCCTCGGTGACACTGAGAAATAGAAAATATCAGCTGTGCCACCTTGCACCAGACATTCCACCTCTCTGAAACCCGGTATTTTCACCCACAGGAGGAAAAGACCTAATACCAGCCCCATCCATTTAAAAGGATGACTATGTGGCTAGCTCTGTGGCATAGAGGGCTAAGCCTCCACCTGCAGTGCCGGCATCCCATATGGGTACCAATTCAAGTCCCGGCTGCTCCACTGTTTTTTTTGTTTTGTTTTGTTTTGTTTTGTTTGTTTGTTTGTTTTGTTTTTTGACAGAGTGGACAGTGAGAGAGAGAGAGAGACAGAGAGAAAGGTCTTCCTTTGCTGTTGGTTCACCCCCCAATGGCTGCTACGGTCGGTGCACCGCGCTGATCCAAAGCCAGGAGCCAGGTACTTCTCCTGGTCTCCCATGGGGTGCAGGGCCCAAGCACTTGGGCCATCCTCCACTGCACTGCCTGGCCACAGCAGAGAGCTGGCCTGGAAGAGGGGCAACCGGGACAGAATCCGGCGCCCCGACCGGGACTAGAACCCCGTGTGCCGGCACCACAGGTGGAGGATTAGCCTACTGAGCCGCGGCGCCGGCCACTGCACCACTTCTGATTCAGCTCCCTGCTAGCGGACTGGGAGGGCAGCTGAAGATGGCCCAGGTGTTTGGGCCCCTGCACTCATGTGGGAGGCCAGGAGGAAGCTCCTGGCTCCTGGCTTCAGATCTGCCCAGCTCCGACCACTGGGGCCATTTGAGGAGTGAACCAGCGGAAGGAAGATTCCGTCTTTCTGTCTCTCCCTCTCTTTAACTCTGCCTTTCAAATAAATAAAAGGAAAAAAAAAAAAAAGACTCATAGTAAGTTCCAAGCATCCCAGATCCAGAAATAGCAGCGCATAGGAGCATTACCTTAGTAGGTGGGTGCCTCCTTACCTTACGAGATTCAGACCCGGGGCAGGTGAACAGGTGAACCGCGCCTCTGCCCCAGACTTCAAACTCCGCATCTGCCCAGGGATCCAGGGGTAGCCTGGAAACAGATACAGTCTGTGTCCCAGCACACACTGTTCAATAAAACCGGGCAGCGAACGGGTCAGAGGGCCGCGCGCGCCGCCGGCCCGGCCCCTCCGCGGACGCCTCCCGCAGCTGCTCCCCGCACACCTCCCGCGCACCCAGGTGAGCGCCCACGGTTACCTTGGGCAGGAATGCCATCCTCGGCCTGTACTGCTGGCCCTGGTGTCGGATCGTCATTCTGGACCCGAGCCCGAGCACGGATCGGGGACAAGAGGGAAAAGCCGCCCACCGCGGCCCCGGGTCACCAGCCAGCCCGGCCCGCGCGAGCCCGGGGCGGCGGCGGCGGCGGCGGCGGGGAGGCGCGGGGCGCGCGGGGCGCAGGGCCCGGGCTGCAGCCGGCGGCCCGGCGACGCTCCCTCGGCACCCGCCGGCTCGGAGCGCAGCTGGAATCCGCGCCGGCCAATCAGCGAGGCGCGCCGCGGGCTCGTTAGCATGCGCTGCGCTGCGCCCAGCTGCCACTAGGGGGCGGCGTCCGGCCCCACCTGGACCCCGCGGAGCCGCAGGTGGAGCCGCGAGCTGGCCCGGGGACGCGCAAGCAGGAGCGGCGGGCGCCGACCGCAAGCCTTGGAGCGCATCACTGGAGCTAGCCAAGTGGAAATGGCAGGCGACGGACTTCGGCCCCGTGGCTAGGATGCCACTAAATCCCTGACTGGCCGTTGGCAAATTGCTTAGCCTTTCTAGAGGTCGGTTTCATCTGACCCAAGAAAAGAGGTGGGAAATGACTTGTGTCAGTCGGTGCTGTGAGGACTGAACAAATAACCTTGTTGACAATTGGCAGAGAGAAAGGCTGCCCACCTGCAGGGTGGGCGGCGGCTGCGTCTTGGATTTGCCTTGAGCATAAGCAGCCTCCGTCTCTTGGGACTGCTCCATGCTTAGCTGTTCCAGTTGGGTGAGAACCGTTGGAGTAGGGCACAGGAGTAAGCGTACGGTCTGGTGCCAGATGACCTGGGGTCAGATTTCAACTCTGCTACTTACTACCTGTAAGACTTGGGACAAGTTACTCAGTCACTCTCTGCTACAATGACAGGTGCCTATCTTATAGGATGGTTAAGCAGAGATGAAGGAGATGGGGATTCAATAAAGCTTCGGGGTTTTTTTTTAAGAACATTTATTTATTTGAAAGGCAGAGTTATAGAGAAGCGGGGGCGGGGGGGGTCTTCCACCCGGTGGTTCTTTCTCCAAATGGCCACAACAGCTGGAGCTGCACCGATCCAAAGCCAGGAGCCAGGAGCTTCTTCTGGGTCTCCCACATGGGTGCAGGGGCCCAAACACTTGGGCCATCCTCCACTGCTTTCCCAGGCCATTAGCATAGAGCCGGGTTGTGCCCATATGGGATGCTGGCACTGCAGGCGGCCCCCAAGGTTGGTTGTTTTGACTGTGATTAATATTACAGCCATCACAGGCAGTGTGATAGAACACAAGGCTTGTAAAGCTATCCTGATCTGACAAGCTCTTCTAGGAGGACACAGGAGCCTGCGGCTCAGGAAATGCCTGCTCTTGACCTCTGGAGCGGAGAGGCAGGTAAAGCTGATGTCAGAAGAGGGTGGCTGGGCAGCTGTTGCCGTGAGGAGTGGCCCTGGTGGATGCGTCTTCGGATTCCCCCGGCTGCAGCTCTGCTCAAAACACCCAGTCCCCGCCAGGCCGCCCAGGCCGCTGAGCTGGGAGCTGAAGAGCTGCCTCCGCACAACGACTCTGAGGTCTGGCTGACTCACAGGGAAGTGACTTGGCAGGAAGCCACGAGATGTTGCCTCCAGGCCCCGCTGGGCCACTGCCACCATGTCTCATCTCGTTCAGGCCTTCACGTTTATTTGAAATCAATTTTCTGATCTATTGAATAGGTTAAGCAAAGTAATTTCAAAATCATCTTAATATCTGTGATCACAAGTGCCGTTCTCTTATTTTGCTGATGTAGGCTTTGTCTTCCCAACTCCCCCAGATGGGTCAGATAACAATGTATCTATTATAATGAGGTATTCTGTGGTTTGCTTTTTTTTTTTTTAATTGAGAAATGAGTGACACCGCAGGTTAAGCCATCACCACAATGCCAGCACCATATGTGAACACCGTTTTGAGTCGCAGCTGCTCCACTTCTGATCCAGTTCCATGCCTAATGCACCAGGGAAAATAGTAGAAGATGGCCCAAGTGCTTGGGTCCCTGCCACCCACATGGGGAACCTGAATGGAGTTCCAGGCTCCTGGCCTTAGCCTGGCCCAGCCTCAGCCTTTGCAGCCATGTGGGAGGTGAACCAGCAGATGAAGATCTCTCTCTCTCTCTCTCTCTCTCCTCTCTCTAACTCTCCCTTTCAAATCAATAAACAAATATTTATAAATAAATAGAGAAATGTGTTCATTTGAAAGCTATAACTATAAAATCGCCTAGTCATTGGGTATGTATGCTCTTTAAACTAGTTAACGAAATGCAAGCAGCTCTGTAAAGAGGGGAACTTTCAGTATGCGGAGTGACCACCAGTGTCAGGTTGCCCCATTGTCCTGCAGCACCCAATGGTGCCCTCTTGCTCCTTGGAAACGACTCTGCCTGGCTCACCAACCATAGAATCACTCTACTTGCACATCCTAACAGTGATCTAATCAAGCCGCTGGTTTCTTAGATAAAAGAACAGCTGGGGGTCATGCAAAGCAACCTTGACTGGGAGTCCAGACATCTGGATTCTGATCCCAAAACTCCTACTGACCAGCCAGGGGACTCCAGGGTGTCCCCTCCCCTCTCCGTGTCTCATTCACTGCTCAGAGTTGCTCAGGGTTCCCTGGGTTGGCTCAGTGCTACTCAACGCTCGATGTGCTGTGCACATTAGTCTTCTGGGGATGCTGGAACGCAGATTCTGACGCCGTGCGGAGTGAGGCTGAGGTCCTGCATTTGCAGAGGGCTGTCAGGTGGCACCACAGTGACCTCACTCCCAGTAGCAAGGTCTGAGAACAACAGGGTGGAGTGCTGCAGTCAGATACCCTCAGAAGTCCATGTGTATCCTACATTTTAAAAAAATATTTATTTATTTATTTGAAAGGCAGAGTGAGAGAGAGAGAGAAAGAGAGTTCTTCCATCTGTTGGTTCACTCCCCACATGTCTGCAACAGCTGGCGGCTGGGTCAGGCTGAAGTCAGGAGCCAGGAGCCTCTTCTGAGTCTCCCACGAGGGTGGCAGGAGCCCAAGGACCTGAGCCATCTTCTGCTGCTTTCCCAGGCCATTAGCAGGACTCGAACCAGGGCCCATATGGAATGTTGGCTGCACTGCACCACAGTGTGAGCCCCGTGTTCCATACATATAAAGGGTTGTGTTTACTGCGGCAGCCCACAGGCCTTTAACATGCTTCCCAAGAGGATGCCATGAGCAGCTCGGACAAAACATTCTCAGAAAGACGAAGACCTTTATTTTATAAACCAGTGTAGCAGAGGCAAGAGGACAGCTGGGTTACTTCATGCCGCTTCCATATTTTGCCATACTGAATCCTCATTGCAAGAAAAACCATTTCACCCACGGCTCCGTCCATATTCCACCCTACATCTTGGCTTATAAATTTGGACCCTGTGACCTGTCCCATAAAATGGCCACCCACCCAAAATATGGCCAAGTGTCAAAGGATGAACTGGACCAACCAGAAATAACCACTTAGTGGAGGTGACCACATCTGAAAAGGCCCCAGCGTGGAATCAGGTCCCTGAGAAGCCAAAGCCCTGTGCAAGTTGAAGGTATGAAGGAGATAGGTCCTGAGCATGCAGAAGCCTGGGGTAGAAACAAGAACCAGACAGAAGCCAGGGACAGTGCAGGGACCCGGGAGGAAGCTCTTAGAGATGGACGTGAAGATCCCTGGGAGCCATTATCGGTCGCAAAGAGTAAATTACGTCATCCTTAGCTTTTCATGATGCTAATGGACTGCAGACCAGGGGGACGCAAGAGGATAGTATGTTTCAGCAAGACATTTGTGGACCAGAAGCAAAGAAATGAACTTAGCCCCCTCCCCTCAAGGAAACCCCAAGCCAACGTGCAGACCCTGCGTAGCACTGGTGGGACTTCCTGGCCATCGTATCTTCATTCTGTCCAGCCTCACCCTATACCCACCCTGGTCTCGATTGCATATTCAGTTTGTTTTCCTTGCCCTAATTTTTAGTTTGTACTTTGCCATTTTATTTTATGCATCTCCTATATGCCTCATGTACTCAATAATGAAAAAAAAAAGACACAGTTCAGATAAATTGAGAGATCAGATGAAAACTAAGTGGGTTTATGTCTGAATCTTCACTGCCCCAGTTCCTTCTATTAATCATCATCACAGACACAGAGATAAGTCTCTAGTCGCGTGGTACAAGATTTACCCTAAACTGCATCCTGTTCAAAACCATAATGGGGGCGGGCGTTCGATGCAGCAGTTAAGAGGTGGCTTGGTACACTGGCATCCCATATCAGGGGGCCCGAGTTCAACCCCTAGCTCTGCTTCTGATGTCAGTTTCCTGCTAATGCCCACCCTAGAAGGCAGCAGATGATAGTGCAAGTACTTGGTCCCTGCCACCCACATGGGAGTCCCACATTGAGTTCCTGGCTCCTGGCCCAGCCCCAGCTGTTGCAGGCTGTGAACCAGTAGATGGACAATCTCTCTGTGTCTCTCTTTCTGCCTTTCAAATAAATAAAAACAAGTAAGTTTTTTAAAATATTTTTAAGCATAATGAGGAGCAGCCATTTGGTTCCAGTAGTTGAGGTTCTGGTTAAGACACTTGTATCTTATATGCAGTGCCTCTGTGTCTCTCTTTCTGTCTTTCAAATAAATGAAAACAAGTAAGTTTTTTTTTTAATATTTTTAAGCATAATGAGGAGCAACCATTTGGTTCCAGTAGTTGAGGTTCTGGTTAAGACACTTGTATCTTATATGCAGTGCCTGGGTTTGCTACTTGCCTCCAGCTCCTGACTTCAGCTTTCTGCTAACATAGACCCTGGAAGACAGCAGGTGAGGGCTCCTACCTCCCACAAGGGAGATCTGCATTGCAATCCTGGCTCCTGGCTCCTGGCTCCAGCCCCAGCCCAGCACTGGCCATGAATGGCATTTGGGGAGTGAGCCAGCTGACAGGAGTGCACTTTCCCACTCTCAAATAAAAATTAATAAAAGAAAAATTTTTAAGCATAATGATTTAGAGGACAAAAGATCCACAGATCTTTTTCAAAGATGCAAAAGAAAAGAGTGACTAATACATTAGAAAATAGCATTTGCTTCCAAAAGTTCTTGCCAATCTTATCTTAATCCAACATGCTTTCAAGAACTGAGTAAACGCCCACACTGAACCAACATCCCATGGCTCACTTGCACTGTTATGGCAGCCAACTATTATCAAAAGTCATTATAAGAGCTAGTCATGGGGCCGGTGCCACGGCATAGCGGGTAAAGCTGCCACCTGTGGCTCCGGCATCCTGTGTGTGCACCAGTTCAAGTTCCAGCTGCTCAACCTGCAATCCAACTCCCTGCTAATGGCCTGGGGAGGTACAGAAGATGATCCAAGTGTTTGGACCCCTGCCCCAACATGGGAGACCCAGAAGAAGCTCCTGGCTTCAGCCTGGCCCAGCCCTAGAGAGTGAACCATGGATGGAAGATCTCTCTCTCTTCTCTCTCACTCTTTCTCTCTCTCTCTACCTCTCTCCCTTTCTCCCTCTCTCCCTCTCTCTGTAACTCTGACTTCCAAGTAAATAAGTAGATCTCAAAAAGAAAAGAAAAGAAAAATTAGTCATGGGAATCTCTCTTTGCAAGAAATCTGATTTGATCCCAAACTGTTGTCAAAGTTGTGGAAAACACCATGCATGGATTTCCAATCCCTGCACCAAAAATAAATCTGGTCCCAAACAAGGGCTCACTGCCTGACTCATATAGAAGCCAACACTATGCCGCTGGCTACTGAGAAACGAAAGGTTCTATTGCAAGGTAGACCAGCAAGAGCCGGGAGGTAAGACACAAATCTGTCTCCCTGACCTGAGGCCTGGGGCAGATTTATGGGTGAGGAAGGACAAGCTGGGAGGCAGAAGCACTTGCAAGGTGAGTTCTGTTTGAGGGGCTTTAGCCCCAGATCTGCCTGATGAACTGAACGCCCCTCACATCTACAAGGGCTCTGGCTCCCGGGTTCTGGTCCGTCTTACTCTGGCATCATTGGTCCCACCAGGAGGAAACTGTGATTAAAGGTTTGCGCCTCTGTGTGTGCCCAGGTAACATCAAGATGCCAATCACCCGCGTCAGGATCCTTGCCAGCAATTAAACCTGCCTGGGTACATGGCCCCAGCTTGGTGTTTCCAAATTGTGGGGATTAAGATTTAATCTCTGGGGCTCTCTAAATCTAGTTAGAGAAGCCAGCATGCGGCACAGCAAGCTAAGCTGTTGCCTGCACCACCAGCATTCCATATTGGAGCTGGAGCACTGGTTCCAGCCCCGGTCGCTCCACTTCCCTTCCATCTTCCTGCTAATGGCCTGGGAAGGCAGTGGAGGACGGCCCAACTGCTTGGGCCCCTGCCATCCATGTTAGAGATCTGGATGGAGTTTCAGCCAGGCCTAGCCCAGGCCTTTGTCACCACCTGGGAAGTGAAAGAGCAAATGGAACAGATCTCTGTGTCTCTCTCTTTTTCTCTCTCTGCTTTTCAAATAAATAAATAATAAATCTTTAATAAATAAATAAACCCAGTGAGAACCAGACAGAAATGATTTGCCTATAGTTACACATTTTTTTTAAATTTATTTGACAAATAGGGTTACAGACAGTGAGAGAGAGAGAGAGAGAGAGAGAGAGAGAGAAAGGTCTTCCTTCTGTTGATTCACTCTCCAAATGGCCACCATGGCTGGTGCTGCACCAATCCGAAGCCAGGAACCAGGTGCTTTTTCCTGGTCTCCCATGCGGGTGCAGGGCCCAAGCACTTGGGCCATCCTCCACTGCCCTCCCGGGCTACAGCAGGAGCTGGACTGGAAGAGGAGCAACCGGGACTAGAACCTGGTGCCCATATGGGATGCCGGCGCCACAGGCGGAGGATTAACCAAGTGCACCACGGCGCCAGCCCCGACAGTTACACATTTTAGTTCCGTTTTTGCACAGACTATTTTAGTGCCCTTATACTGTCCATTGTCTCTCTTCTCTGTGGACCATTAGTGGCATTTCTCTCCAAGTTCAATACCAAGAAAAATTTAGTACTCCCTTTAAAAAACAAAAACAAGTACACTTTTCCCCGGATCCTGTTCATCTTGAACCTTCACAACACTTCAAATCTGCCATCAAGTGCCCTCAGAACAACTGAACTGAACATTTGACCTCTAATTTTTCTCTCCACTGTTTCCCCATTTTTCCCATATACCCCTGGTTTTGTTGTGTGGGCTTTTCTCTGTTGGTAAGCCACAACAACTTGCTTGTCAGGGCGCATGGTGTGGGATCTACTCTATTTGAATGATGCATGAGAGACAGCTTGATGGATTGGACAAGCGGAGAAAGAAATGAGAAAAGTGAGCCATCTCATCCATCTTCAAGATGACTACATTTTTCAAGCTGATTTTCTGAACCTGCATTGTTTTGTTTTACTTTGGTCCAGAGGGAGTACAGGGTGGTGAGATGCGTGCGAGTTTGAGAAACTTCACTCATTTTGCTCTCCTTACAAGACAGATGCTGGGAGCTCCCTTGTATCTGAATTGATTGGCTTCGCTCAGCAGAAAGAGTGCTGTGTTCCTGCAGGCCTGGGACTCTGCTGTCCTCTCTGCACCTCCATCATTTCCAGGTGAGGTGTGGAAAGGAGAGGGATGGTCAGGACGCCGGGAGTTTTATGGAGAATGATCTGACCCAAGGAAGACCTCCTCGCTACCCCCAACTATGCCACCCTAAATAAGGGTGCTGCCCCTTCACCCTTTCCATCCCAAGGAGCGGACTTCCTGCGATGAGTTGGGGCAGACATTCCCCAGAAACATTTGCTAGAAATCGTAGACAAACTTGGCAATCCTGTCCCATCTTCTGACCCTCCTCCCCATGCGATGGCACATCTATGAATGAAGACTAAAAATACCTCTCATGTATTGATGATCCAGTGAATCTGGGCTTACTCAATAACGGCGAAGGCCATTATTGTCTTAAACACACCCAGCCGGCCTTTCCAGCTGTGTCTTATGTCATGTATGGCCTCTTGTCTGAGAGCCACATGTCCCTCTTATCTACCAGCATCACCATAATCTCACATGCCGTTTGGAATCTCAACTTTGTGATGTCCAAAACTGAGTGAATAATCTCTATGCACTGCAACTCTGCCTCCTTCACTGTTCCCTATCACAGCAAAGAATTCCAACACCTACTCACTTGCTCAGCCCATAACCTGGAGGTTGACCAGATACCTCTTTCTCTTTTCCTTCTGAAATCTGACCAATCATTAAATTGTGTTGACTTTCTCCTTAATGTTTTTTCAATGATTTATTTTGTTTATTTGAAAGACAGAGTTACAGAGAGTAAGAGATAGAGATAGAAGGAGAGACATGAAGAGAGAGGTCTTCCATCCACTGGATCACTCCCCAGATGGCCACAACAGGCCAACCTGAAGCCAGGAGCCAGGAGCTTCTTCTGGGCCTCCCACGTGGGTGCAGTGACCCAAGGACTTGGGCCATCTTCTACTGCTTCCTCTTTCTCTCTCTCTCTGTAACTCTGCCTTTCAAATAAATTTTCAAAAATATAAAAAGGGGGGGGCATTGTGGCATAGTGGGTAAAGCCACTGCCTGCTACACCAGCATCTCATATGAGCACCAATTCAAGATCCAGCTGCTCCCCTTCCGATCCAGCTCCCTGGATCCAGCCTCTGCACCCATGTGGGGGACCCAGATGAAGCGCCTGGTTCCTGGCTTCAGCCTGGCACAGCCCCTGTTGTTGCAGCCATTGCAAAGTGAACCCACAGATGAAAGCTATCTCTCTCCTCCCTCCCACTCTCCTTCTCTCCCCCCCACCCCACCATATATAACTCTGCCTTTCAAATACATTTAATACATAAATCTAAAAGGAAGACAATTCTGATCTGGGACTCTCCTCCCTATGGGCGAAGATCCTGTGATTGCCTGCTCCACATTCTGTCCATCCTCCCCAGACAGGTCAACCCCTTGAGGGCAGAGCTGTGCTATTCTCTGAGATGAGCTCACTCACGTGCTCTTTCCAGCCCTTGGCTTGCTGCCTGAGGCAGAACGGTCTCACTACGGGAGTCTCAATACAGAAGAAAAGGATTCCTGAAGATTCTCAGAGCAATCAGAGATAAGGGAGCAAGTGGTCCCAGGAGCCTCAGCTCTGCCTGCTCAGCCTAGCCCTTGAGAAACCCAGCATCCATGTCGCCTCTCCAGGACTGCACAGCGTCCTTATCAAGAAGCTGCCATGATGATTCCTGTCTCACACACGGGCACACTGCGTCACTGCAATACTAAATCGCTTGCCCAGATCCTGGAGACTTGTACAGTAAGTGGCAGAGCTGGGGTTTGGCTCCCAGGCAGGCTGGTTCTGGAGTCCACACTGCTAACCCTGCTGTGTGGGCTGCTTTGGCCAAGCAGACACCAGCTGGTGGCCTTTGGGAATGATATGGGACAGGCAGGTAGTTAGTTTAGGTCTGCTGAGCTGGAAGTTGCAAACTCCCATATGTAATAAAATCCTCCTACTTGAAAATCAAACAGGCCCCTTTCCCATGATGCACCTGCTTCATCCCAAACCTGAGGATATGGGGATGGATAGAATGCCGTGAAAATAAGGATATTGAGGGGCTAGCACTGTGGCGTAGTGGGTAAAGCCACCACCTGCCATGCCAGCATCCCACATAGGCGCCAGTTCAAGTCCTGGCTGTTCCACTTCTGATTCAGCTCTCTGCTGTGGCCTGGGAAAGCAGTAGAAGATGGCCCAAGCACTTGGGTCCCTGCACCCACATGGGAGACCCGGAAGAAGCTCCTGGCTCCTGGCTTCGGATCGGCATAGCTCAGGCCACTCTGGCTATTGCGGCCAGTTGGAGAGTGAACCAGTGGATGGAAGACCTCTACCTCTCTGTCCTCTCTGCAACTTTCTCTGACTTTCAAATAAATAAATAAATTCTTAAAAAAAAAAAAAAGAAAAGAAGGATATTGAGCTCCATGTAGAACTTGTGGACGTGGAATATAATTCCCAGGTGGTTTCATGCCGGGAGAGGCACTGACCCTACCTCATACCAACAGCTGGGAGGGACTCACTCTTCCACCGAAGATCACGGCTGGAGGTGCTGTTCCGGTGCCCTCTCTGTAGCCTTCCCCTCCCCCTTCTCTCTTTGGGCAAGTTTCCGGTCCACAGCCTACTCTGTGTGCTCATTTTCTCAAGACTTAAATAAAATTAGTTACGGGTTTTTTGCACCTTATATGTGCCTGCACTTAGAACGATTGCCTATGTGCAAGGCAAGAGCCTGGATTGAAAATGAATACACCCAGCCCACACAGGGAACACTGGCCACCAAGTCCTCCTTTGAGATCCCTGGTGTCCCTGAGACAGGCTCAGGCTTAGCCTTCCCAGACCACCCAGCCCCTCCTTCCGCTTCCAGATGGGGGAGCAGGAGTGTGTCCAACTGTGACTTTCCAAAGAGAGGGACTTTCCAGAGCCCCCACCCCCGCTGCGTTCTGCCCCTGCTATTCCTGGGAATGGCCAGGACCCGGGCAGGGTGCAGGAAGATGACTGATGCAGGATACGCAGAGGAAATGAAGATAGGAGCACCTGGGACGGGTTTGTTTGCGATCCCCCAGTTCCACTTTCTTTATTTAGATGGGGAGTTTCAAATTCCAGCTCCTTCACCCTTCCACACGGGAGGTTTCTGACCCTTCATCCTCAAACTTCCCAGGCGCAGGGCAGGTTACGTTCTACAGATTTCACAAGAACACAACTGTGAAGTCACATCAGGACGATCCCAAGGCTCAGCATCTGTTCAGAGCCCCAGATTGATGGCTCATCCCCTTCTAGAACTTGGCTACTCCCCTGCAGTTCTGCCACTCACATTAGTCCTTCTTCTCAAGTCCCTGGCCAGACCTCCCTCTCCCTACCCTGGGCAGGCACCGTGGCATGCGCATGGCTAAGCAGCTGGCAGCCCTGAGCGCCCACCTCGACCCCTCCCCCAACCCCGTCCCCATCTGTTAGGGAGTGATCACGCATTCTTCTTCCTGCTCAAGGTCACTGCCTCCAGCTGCAGGGGCTTGAGAGTCTTGAGTCCGCTTCCTCCTATCTCTTCCTTGACCTTACTCACTTGTTCTCTCTCTCTCTCTCTCTCTCTCTCTCTCTCTCTCTCTCTCCCTCTCCCCTTTGTGCCTGGTCTATGAATATGCTAGAGTCATTTCTGTCTCTAGAGACATAATAACCTCTCTTCCTGCCTCCCTTAGGTACCACTCCACGTGTTTGCCCTCCTCTTCCAGACTTTCGGGAGGAATGGCCCTCTCTGGCCCTCTCCATGCCATCTCCCACCAGCTCTCTTAGCCGCTGCTCTCTCCACAACTGGCCTGCCACATGCCAACCCCAGGAGATATCCTCACCCTTTTCTTGCTCTGCCACGGCATCTCACACTGCACATCGTTCCCTCCTACAGGCCTCTCCTCCGATTTCCGGGACATGACGTGACTTGACTCTTATTCTTACTCTCCAGCCGACAGCTACTTCTAGGTCTCCTTTTGTGGACCCTCCAGTTTCTCTGAAAGCCTATACTTTTGAGGGCTCAGCCTTAATCCACGTACCTCCTCCTCTCCAAGATGACCTCACCCATCCCCTGCTGGAGAACCCCCTGATGTGTTGGTGACCCCAAAGTCTTTATTCCAGCTCAAGCTACTCTCCCAATTTCTAGATCAGTGCTGTCCAGTGGAACTTGCTGTGATGTCCTGTAAACTGCGCTGTCCAATATGGTAGCCGGTGACCACATGTGGTTTGCAATGCCATTCAAAAATTGCTAGTTTGAGCAATTGAAGTTTACATGTTTTTTTTTGTTTGTTTGTTTGTTTGTTTTTTTTTTTTTTTTTTTGACAGGCAGAGTGGACAGTGAGAGAGAGAGACAGAGAGAAAGGTCTTCCTTTGCCATTGGTTCACCCTCCAATGGCTGCCGCAGCCGGCGCACCACGCGGATCCGATGGCAGGAGCCAGGTGCTTCTCCTGGTCTCCCATGGGGTGCAGGGCCCAAGTACTTGGACCATCCTCCACTGCCTTCCCTGGCCACAGCAGAGAGCTGGCCTGGAAGAGGGGCAACCGGGACAGAATCCGGTGCCCCGACCGGGACTAGAACCTGGTGTGCCGGCGCTGCAAGGCGGAGGATTAGCCTATTGAGCCGCGGCGCCGGCCGTGAAGTTTACATGTTATTAAATTTCAGTTTAAATGCCAGCATGTCACTGGTGGCTATGGTTTGGGATGGTACAGTTCAAGGTCCACATCGTCAACTGCCTGTGGACATCTTGACTGGTGTGTCCCTCCAGCCCTTTATCGAGCCCCAGGCCAAGCTCAGTAGCCCCACACTATTCCCCAATACCTTGCCTAAGTCTTCAAAGCAAAACAAAAACTTTCTCTTCCTCCACCAGTCAGGCATTTCTCCAAAGCCTAAGCTTCTAGACTCTTCCTTTCCCCCTCGTTTCCCACAAGCATAGCCGATTCTGTTGAATTTCTTTGGTTCTGTGCTTGCCTTCTCCAAATCTCCTCTGGGACTTTAGCTTGACTCTTGTTGGGGTATTACTAATTCCCTGCACCAACCCTCCTTTGAACCATTCCTCTGTCTCCAGCCTCTACCATTATGCCCTGGGCAGCTGGATTCTGAGACTCTTATCACCTGGGCCTCCATGCCCTTAGACTTCCTACTGGGCCTGGAGATTAGAGGGTGGGAAGACACTCGGGTATTTAATCAATGAGCTCCCTGGATGGGCGGTGGCTACCTCCCTCTGCCTAAGTCCAGCCCTCATCAGTGGCTGACCCTCCAGTTACCAGGGACTCTGCTTCTCACCCTGGCCCCTTGCTGCAGTCAGCCATCCCCTTGGCTAGTGCCAGGGTGCCTCATTGCCCTTTGTCGGTTTCTCTAAATCCTTCTCTAAACTTCACAGGCAGTGCGTGATTAAGTCCTCCTGGACTGCCAGTTTGTCATCTGCTTCCACTGGGATTTGATTGACATCCTCAAGCCTTGTGATGGCCCGCAGGAGAAGAAGCCCGTGGGTCTTTGGAGAGCACACAGAGACATCATGATCTGTCCCCTGCCTGCTCCTACTGCCTCATCTCCCACCCCTTCTGCCCTTGCACTTTAGTCCTCCAGTACCAGCTCGCTCGTGGTGCCCTGGATGAGCCCTGTTGTTCTACACCTCCAGTCTCCGCCTGCCAAATTTTTGCTTAACCTTTAAAACCCTTCTCTGTAAAGCCCCCCGGGGCCTTCCTCTCTACTTTCCTGCACTTTGTACACACTCCTATTATCTCAGGTCTCACAATATATGGTGATTTCTTGTTTAGGTCCATCATGTCTTCTCTGCCCACAGAGTGCCTTGTGAGATGGATAGTGCTTAGTGAGATAGATAGACCAATGAATCCATAGGTAATATTTCATTTGATGAACTATTTAGGTGCTAGAAAGGGACTCCTTTCTATGAAGAATGGGAAAGAGTGGTGTTGTCCCTGTTGTAGAAAACCCAGAAGGCTTGGGTTACAGTGCTCTGCCATGTTCAGAAAACTTACAAGACTTTGAACCCCTCAGTTCAGACGTTTGGCCACAATTTTATGTTGCTGTGGGTTTTGCCAAGAACAGTCTTATAAGGCTGCTGTTACGGGTTGAATTATGTCCTCTTGCAGTCTACACATGTACACACACTCACACACACACACACACACACACATGCATTGAAGTCCTGAGACTCAGGACCTCAGAATGTGGCTTTATTTGGAAGTGAGGTCTTTACAGAGGTCATCAAGTTAAAATGAGGCCAGGTGGGCCTTAACCCAACATGATTAGTGTCCCTGTAGACAGGACAGTTGGACACAGAGATACAGAGGAGCGATGATGTGAAGACGCAGGGAAAAGACATGCATGGAATGAAGTCAAGAAGTCTGGCAAGCTCCAGAAATCCAGGGGTCCTACTGACACCTTGATTTTGTACTTCCAGCCTCCAGAGTGGTGACACAGTGCATTCCTGTTGTTTTAAGCCTTCCAGTTTTTGGTTCTCTGTTAGGGCTGTCCTGGGAAGCTCGTCCAGCTGGGAAGGCTGACGCTGGGAACGGGTTAAGTCCCTCTTTACTGGAAGGCAGGGCTCTCAGAATACTAACAGAAAGTGGAGTTTCCTGGGAATACTAAGCAGATACGAAACTGTGCTCCCAGCTGGCTCTGGGTCTGCGACATGTGGTGATTTGTAAACCTGAGTCACCCCATGGACACATCCTAAGGAGAGTCAACCCCCCAGCTCTTCACAGGGTCTGCCACCCCCAGGGCTCCCACCCCAGGCACCCAGTGCTGGTTGTTGAGTCAGTGAACTCTGGCCAGCTAAGGCACCAGGAGGAGCCTGTGGGAGTTCTGGATTTCAGGGGGTGTCCATGAACGGAGCACAGCCTGCGTGCACACACACATGCACGCAGGCCAGCCCCAGGACAGATGCGGTCCGTGTTCCGGTCAAAACAACCACATAAAGTTTCAGGAGGCTCTCCTGGAGTCTGCTGTTCCCCAGGGTGACTCACTGCTCCGCAGAGAGGAGCAGGCTGGGGCTCCAGAGCCCCTGCTTTCATCTCCTTGTCTTCTGTCTTTCCAGGAAGTCCTTGGAACAGGATGTAAAAGCAGCACTTTCCACGCAGCCTGACATCCTGCTCCCAGATGCAGGAGGCGGAGCAGGCACTGGGATAACATTTCAGGGGCTGCGACCACGATGTTCCAATTTGAAAACCGGAGCCCGGCGGCTTCCACACTCAGCGCTCGCCCCTGAACCTCTTCCTCCCCTGTCCAGGCCCTCAATAGAATAATAGATGACCCTTTGGTCAGTCTTTCTGCGAGCAGTCAGCACTGGGAAGGCTGGAACCTTGTCATCGTCGTCCTTATGGCCAGGGGTTGTGCTGCTGGTGGGAGCTCCACAATGGTTGGTTAAAATGAATGTTCAAGGCAATTGTTGAGTCGTCAACAAAGCTGGAACGAAATGACACAAAGGAAACTCCTCAGCTGGAGGCCCAGCGCCCTGATGGTGACCATCTTTGCAGACTCCATACCCTCTCCTGCCAGGCTCTCCAAGTTCCGACTTCCAGACCAGGAGGCGGGAGCTGAAGCAAACTGATGTTTATACAGAGCTTCAGAGAAACCAGGTGCCAGAGGTTTGAGTGTCAGTCCAGGGCAGGTACTTTTAATGTCCCCAGGGTCCACTGTGGGATATACACATGCCCCAGAATGGGCTGGGGATGAGCCTGCAGGATGGAGACACGAGACACATGAGGGGTCACAGATCAAACCTCAAGGCACAACCTCAGCCTTACATCTGGTTACGGCCTGTTTGGATGAGCCACTCAGAGAGAAGTCTTCTTGGGTCAAGCTGGAAAAAAAAAAATGCATTTCTTCCTGCAAGGCCATCATCTTGGTCTCTCTGTGTGGTACAGTTGTGGACCTGCCTGGGAAAGTTTTACTGGATTGATGTGTGAAAAGTGCCATAGTGGCACTGTGATGCCACTGGTTGAATGACGATAGGCAGCAGAAAGCAGCAGCAAGCTGGCAAGCACGGACGGAGCCCTCATGATGTGCACACCATGGTGGGCACACAGAGGCAAAAGGCACACACTGTGGATTAACCCACAGCTCGTGTCGCCGGCATCCCACATAGGAGTACTGCTGCAAGTCCCGGCTGCTCCTCTTCTGATCCAAGTTCCTGCTAATGGTCCCGGGAAGGCAGCAGAAGATGGCCCGAGTGCTTGGGCCCATGTTGGAGACCTGGATGGAGCTGCAGGCTCCAGGCTTCAGCCTGGCCCAGACCCAGCTGACACAGCCATTTAGGGAAGATTTCTCTCTTTCTGCCTTTCAAATACATATATAAATTTTCTTTTCTTTTCTTTTTTTCTTTTTTTTGGAGATTTATTTATTTATTTGAAAGTCAGAGTTACACAGAGAGAGGAGAGAGAGAGAGAGAGAGAGGTCTTCCATTCGCTTGTTCACTCCCCAGATGGTCTCAACGGCCGGAACTGCACCAATCCGAAGCCAGGAGCCAGGAGCTTCTTCCAGGTCTCCCACGCGGGTGCAGGGGCCCAAGGACTTGGGGCATCTTCTACTGCTTTCCCAGGCCATAGCAGAGAGCTGGATCAGAAGAGGAGCAGCCAGGACTAGAACCAGCACCCATATGGGATGCCGGCGCTTCAGGCCAGGGCATTAACCCGCTGTGCCCCAGCGCCGGCCCCTGTAAATTTTCTTAAACATTATTTAAAAAAAGAAAGTCACTAATAAAAGTTTGGTAAACTGACAGCCAAGACCGGCACATACAGCAACACAAACAACGCAGGGATGCGTGGTGGGGACACAGGCTGAAGAGCCAGTTGAGTGTCAAGCCCAGCTCTGCCGCATCCAAGCTGTGTGCCCTGGAGAGACTGCTCAGTGCTGCACATCTCAGTTTTCTCATCTGTAAAATGGGAATGGCAATCACAGTGTCTCCTCCATGGGGACTGCCTGGAACAGGATGTGGGAAGCACTTAAGTAGCTACTGCCACATTTTTGTTTTAGTTATGATCTTTGTCTATGCTGTTAAATGCCACATAAAGTGTTAGGCAGTGCTGGCATTTACCAAGAGCTCAGCCATGGTCATTGCTAGTATTATGATCATTTTTATGATTTAAGTTCTAAATTAGGTGTTGATGGCTGTGTAACAAATCATCCTAAAACGTAGTAGCTTAATGCGACAATGACATTCAGTATCTCACAGGGTTCCTTTGGTCAGTGCCGAGGTTGGGAATGGTTTGCAGGGGTCCCCGAAGTCCGTGTGCTGGAGCTTTGTGCCCAGCAGGGCATTGTTGAGGTGGGAGAGCCTTTGGGAGACGGAGTCTAGTGGAAGGTCATGGGAACTGCATCCTCCAAAGGAATTAATGCTGGTGTCCAGGAATGAGAAAGCCCGCAGCAGAGTGGGCCGTCATGAAGCAAGGCCACCCCTCATGCTTGGCCCCTTCACCATGCACCGGTTCCCTTTCCACTTCTCCTCCATGTTGCGACACAGCCGGGAGACCCCTGCAGGACACTGTCCCCGTCCTTTCTAGACTTTGCAGCCATAAGACTCCTAAGCCAAATAAACATCTTTACACAGTTTCCAGCTCCAGGTATTCCATTATCACGAGAGGAAACATCGTAAGACAGGCAGGAATCGGGGAGCAGCGTACAGCTTCGTGCTTCTAGCTCAGGGGGTCTCAGAGGCTGCAGATGACTTGTTGTCTGTGGCCTGCTTGGGGCCTGGCTGGGGTCTGCCAGGTGGGGGCTGGCTGCTGGCAAGAGGCCTCAATGCTTCTTCAGCTGGTGTCCTGCAGTTGACCGGCTTCTCTCTTGGCAAGCCAACCACGAGAGCCAGGCAGAAGCCACAGCACTTTTCCTCACCTACCCTCGGCACTCACACTCTGTGCCACAATGTCCTATAGGCTCCATGGGTCAGTCCTGTCCATCCGGTGTGAAGCAGGGGAGTAGTTTGGACACCACGGATACAACCTTGTGTGGCAGAAACCAAGAGTTCCACAGGAGTTCAAACGAAACAGGAGGAACAGGAAGTACGCCGGGAATGCTGGCATCATTTTTCTGCTTGATCTTGAAGGACTGCTGTGGGGAGCAAACCGGACTAGACTGAGTTACTGGAATTAAGACTTATTGTATGCATCTGCTCTCCCACAATATGGCGCTGGGAGAGAAGTAAACAGCTTCCGCACAGCTGCCTCCAGTTCAACTAATAAACTGTAGGACTTGCTACTGATTGGAGGAGAGCAGCGTACTCGGCGTGTGGGCAGCCGAGTTAGGATTGGCGGAGGAGGACTATAAAGGAGGAGAGAGACGGCATGCACCAGGAACATCTATGGGGAACATCTAAGGGGAACATCTAGCTGAAGGAACACCTGTGCAGCCCCCGAGAAAAGCCGGCCGGCGGTGTGCCGCTCCCCTGCGGAAGTGGGGAAAGCAGCCAGGGGGAACTGCCCTTCCACGGAGGTGGAAGGGATAGTAGCCAACCCGGGAAGAACCAGCAGCAAACCCGGGGAGGGCCGAGCAGACGAAAGAACAGCGTAGGGTCTTGTGTCGTTCCCCCACGAAGACGGGGAGCGACAGACTGCCTTTGCCATTTCTCCTCCCTCACGTTCCTTCCTGTGGAAGGACTTGGGAGGAGAGGGGGACAGGACTTCCCCATCCAGGAGGGCAACAGTGTGGGGAAAAGGTGGAGGGATGAGCAGGACCGAGGGGAGGGCTTGGAAAGAGGACGAAGAGGAAAATGTGAATAAGGTCGCGGAAGGCCTGAGAAGCTGAGCACAAGGCGTTGAAAGTAGCTGGCGTAGAAAGGAGGCGCTCGGGGCGCACGGCTTTGGCTGAAGACAGGCTCGAGGCCCCGCAGGCGGGTTCTACGTGGGGGCTTGAGGCTGGGCGGTGGGTTTGGGGAGCGTGAAGTCTGCCTTAAGGGACATTTGCTTCCACACACACATGTTTTGGTGGGGTCAAGGCAGCACCAGGAAAGGGACTTTAATAGCTTCCTGATATCAGAGTAGGAAGCTCGGGTTGATAAGAAGTTGGAATGGAGCCTCTCAAAGGAAATGTTGGAGTGGGAGATAGTCTGTGTTTACACAGACTCTATCTTCGGGCCTGGCTGAAGACGGAATCGCCTGACCTAGAAAAGCCCGAGCCTGGGCCTGTGCCCAGCCAGCATCAGGAGGAAGTGGCTGCCTGGGCCCACCCAGCTGGGGGCTGCCTGGACAGGTTGGGGTGGGGGCAGCCCTGCACGCTGCCGGCCCCACACAGCTGCTGTGCCAAGCTACTGTCAGTAGCTCGGGAGTCCTGTTCGTGTCCTGTCTGGAGAAGCACCAGGTCGGGTCTTCTGGTTTATTCCAAGTAGCAACAGGGATTGCCATGTGGCACCCTTAATCCATGACAGAAACAAAACCTGATGTTTGCGCATAATGGTGGGTTCTCCAAATGCTCCCAACTGGCTGCTGTGTGGTTCTCAGATCCCTGCTGCTTAAAGAGGTGGCCTGAGTCGGGGCTATTTATGGGTTTGAACCAGCCCCATCCCTGCAGCGTGACCTTGGAGAGGGGCATTTTACTGCTCATAGTTTCAGTTTGCCTATCTGAGAAGTGAGGAGAGACTAATCACAGTGCCCAGCACACACCCACCAGTGCCACTGTGGCATGGCCATCCCGTTATCATTGCACTCCCCTGTCTTCACCCCATGCTGATCCCAGCCCAGAACGTCCTCCCTCCCACTCCTCCTCCTCACTTCCTCTTTCAAGACTCACACTGAGCTCCCAGCCTGGCCGAGAGATTTCAACTCCCACACACAGCCCTGGCCGGCTGCGCCTGCCCCCAACATGGCACAGAGCCCTTGGCACAGAGGCGACCGGGAGGCTGATCCGCCCTGCTCACTGTAAACTCCTCATAAACTCCTTCCCCTTCATGCCCAACACCCAGCAGCATGCCTGGCCCAGAGCGGGCACTCCCCACACTCTCGACAGCGCAGTGTTGTACTTGCTTCATGTCACAGAGAGCACAGTGGGTGGATGGGTCCCCACCTGGATGAGCCCCGGGATATCTGCTTCTGATCTGGACTGTGTACACCTGGAGGCTGGGGACCGTAGGGAGCTGCGGACATGGACGATTGCAGGAGCCAATTCCTCCTGTCTCCCAGCAAACCTGGATTCACCTGGGCAGCTAGGCCTTCCCAGGGAGGATGGCGGGGCTGTAACAAAGCAGTCAGGAAGCAGGGGGCTGCCGCTAGCCCTTTCTGAGAACGAAGGGCCCTCGATTCAGCTCCAGCCTGGACCCTGCCCCTCCGAGAGTTCCCTTGAACTCAGGAGTGTCTCTTACAATCTCAGGGCAAAGTCCGGAGTAGTCACTGTGTGACTCAAAGGGTGGGGCAGGTACTATAAATTATGTCTTTGCTTTAAAATAATTTAAAAAAATAGACACCAGGTGGTTCAGCTGCTGTCCCAGGAAGCCATTTCCTAACTTCTCAGTGTCTCCCAGGCACACAGGCTCCAAGACTCCCCCGCCTCCACCTCTTTCCTGGCCCTCTTTCTAAATAACTTGGTCAGTGTCTAAGGCCTGCAGATCCTGGCTTTGTAAAGCCTCTGGATGGTTCTATCTGCTGATATGCTAGCCAGGTGCTGTCAGCACACCCAAGGCTCCACAGCCACCTCCATCCTGCCCTCTCCATCGCCTCACGGGCACTGGCACCTAAAATGCTGCAGGTGTCACCCGCCCCCTGCTCAAAAATATTTGAGCGGTTCCTTTTCGTGGATGGGATAAAACCCTAACATCACAGCTTGGGACTCCCATGTCCCATATTGAAGTGGCTGCTTCGAGGCCTGGCTCCTCTCCCAATTCCAGTCTCCTGCTAATGCTTACCTTGGAAAGCAATGGTGATGGTTTAAGTACTTATTGGAAGACTCCAGATTAAATTCCTGGCTTCCAGCCAGCCCACATTTGGGGGGAGTGTACTGGTGTGATGGAAGACCTCTGTGTGTGTCTTCCTTTCAAATAAATTAAACATTTTTTAAAACCTCCCAAAACAAAACAAAGCAAACACACACACACACACACACACACACACACACAAACAAGCAAAACATCTTAACATACTCCTATATAAACCCTTCCCAATCTGACTCCACCTGTCTCTTAAACCTCACCCCATGGGTTCTGAGCAAACTGGCCTCCATGTTGTCCTAGGCTCACGCTAGGCACACGCCAACTCCCAGGCTGTTCCTCCTGCCTTGGGATGCCTTTCCTCACTCTTTGCTTCATCTCCAGCCCCTCAGAGCTCCTGCCCACTTCCCATGCATTGGTCCAGGAAATGGCCACCAGCCCCACGTAACTACTGAACCCTCGATATGCAGCTTATGTCACTGAGGGATTTGAGTCTTTATTTTATTCAACTTCAATTTGAATTTAAAGACTGGTACTCAGATCAGTTATTAGAAAACATTTAAGCATGTTTGGGACAACTTGGTTTTGTAAAGCTACTTTTTTAAGATTATAAATGTTATGAAATCTATATACAGATCAAATCTCTGATGAGGGACTGACATTGTGGTGCAGTAGGTTAAACTGCTGGAATGCTGGGTCAAGTCCTGGCTGCTCTGCTAATGAGCCTGGGAAGGCAGTGGATGATGGCTCAAGTACTTGGTCCCTGCCATCCATGTGGGAGACCCAAATGGAGTTCCAGGCTCCTGGTTTCGGCCTGGCCCAGCCTTGGCCATTGTGGCCATTTGAGGAGTGAACCAGCGGATGGAAGATCTCTTTCTCTCTCACTCTCTGTAATTGTGCCTTTCAAATAAATAAATATACATATATTTTTAAAACCTCATAGAGTTTCTCACTATTGATAATGTACCCACTTTTAGTATTTATTTCCTCATCCATAAAGAATATTAAATAATTAATAATAGGGCCATGGAGAGGCAAATTTTTCAGGAATCAAGACATATATTGTGGGTTCCCAGCTCCTTCAGACTGTCCATCAGAACTCACTGTGTTCTCTTTATTATATCTACTGCCTGCTATGAATCTGTCCCAGAGGAGTCAAATATCCCTACAAATCCCAATTCCTTAATTGTAACAAATTAGCCAAGAGTCTCTGTGACTTGCTTAGTTCTTACAGAAGAATACTACCTAAGGGGGTTTAAGGTATTAATCTTTTCATTTTTTTATTTTTTAAATATTTATTTATTTATTTATTTGAAAGGCAGAGTTACAGAGAGACAGGGAGAGACAAAGAGAGGTTTTCCATTGACTAGTTCACTTCCCAAATGGCTGCAATGGCCAGGGCTGGGCCCGTCTGAAGCCAGGAGCCAGCAGCTTCTTCCAGGTCTCCCAAGTGGGTGCAGTGACCCAAGGACTTGGGCCATCTTCTACTGCTTTCCCAGGCCATAGCAGAGAGCTGGATCGGAAGTGGAGCAGTCAGGACTTGAACTGGAGTCCGTATGGGAAGCCTGTGGTGGAGTCTCAGGTGGCAGCTTTACCCGCTACAAAACAATGCCTGCCTGTTAATCTTTTAAAACATTAGCACATTGCTGAGGCCATCCCACAAGAGGGAAGCCTTGGTGAGAACTACTTCTTTGTGTAGCAGAAACCCAGGGTGATAGGATAACCGAGGGCTAGCACCAAAGCTTATACACTGTGCATCCGCTGCTCTACACTTGTGCTCTTGGGCTTCCTGTCCAATAGCCTTGGGAAGGACAGTGACAACCGGAGGCTTGGCTCCTACGGGCGGGGCACACAGTCTCCAGCCAAGGACTGGACTGCCGCATTTCAGCTGAGCATTCAGAAGTGTCTCCATTGGGACTCGCTTGAAGATCTGGAGAACTTGCGAGGTCTGGCTCAGCTCCTGAGAAAGGGGACAAGTCAGATGTTAACTCATGGTGTCTTCCCAGCCAGTACCACCCTTCCCACCAGGGAAGAGAGTTCCTCTCCTTTCTGAGTTTAAGAGGGTCCTGTTCTGGCCTTCTCTTGGTGCTGTTCCTATGGATGGGGCAAGGCCAAGGGACCACTGGAGCCCATGCTCCACTCTAGTCCAAATTCACGTACTGCAGGACTCCAAGGTTCCCTATTGGTTATGGTTCCCCTTGGTATGGGTCTGCCCTGAGGGGGTACTACCCACTAACAAGCCCACCCCCAGGCCTGAGGGCTATCAATGACTGCTCTTTGAGGGGGGTGGGAACATGGGCTGATATAGCCACATTCATGCCCATAATCTTAATGACAGATACAAGTCCATTAACTGGATAAGTAAGCACTCAGACAGAAGGACATGTGACCACACTGATGGAAGGTCAGCTCTGTAACCTCATAGAACCACAACCAGTACCAATACCATGCCCACCTTACAAATTAGAAAACAAAGCCCATGCCAACCCTTCTGCTTTTTCTTTTTCTTTCTTTTTTTTTTTTTTTTTTTAGATTATCTATTTACTTGTTTGAGAGGTAGAGTTATAGAGGGAGGGAGAGACAGAGAGAAAGGTCTTCAACTGCTGATTCCCTCACCAAATGGCTGCAACAGCCAGAGTTGGACCAATCTGAAGCCAGGAGCTTCTTCCGGGTCTCTCATGTGGGTGCAGGGGCCCAAGCAGTTGGGCTATCCTCCACTGCTTTCCCAGGCCATCATCAGAGAGCTGGGTCAGAAGAGGAGCAGCTGGGACACGACCTGGAGCCCATATGAGATACTGCGCTACATGTGGTGGCTTAGCCTACTATGCCATAGCGCTGGTCCCAACACCTTTGCTTTCTGGTTTTGAGTTGATCCCTTAGGTTTTAGGTAGGAACTAACAAATCCTGCCCCTCTTCAGTACTGAAATTTAGGGGACAACCCTTCATATTCAGGTCTTTTTCTCATTGTTGTATCATATCCATTTGATGGTAACAGTTCTTGCTGGCGTGCACATCAGTAGCTGTGACTGAATCGAAGCCTAGGAAAGAGAAGAAATGTGTTTAAACCATAGAAAGAAGGGCTTAGGAAAGACAGAGGGGAGCGTTCTGACAAGGACAATACTGCTAAGCCTTCAACAGGGCTCTTACAGACTCCTCCCTTCAAGCAGACTAAAAGGAAAACTCCATTTACGGGCAGGCACTGACTGCATTTGTTCTATAATTTCATCTTCATGACAAACCTACACATATGGCCACTCCCATTATACAGTTAAGAAAGGCAAGGCTCAGGTCAGTTAACTGAGCTCTTGTTCCAGTTCTCCTCCGCTGTACCACATTCCAGAAAATACAATGCCTGGGAAACAATTTGATATGATTCCCATGGATTTAGACAGAAAGTGGATTATCTCCTTAAATAAGGGACTTTTTCTTATTACAGTTCTGCTTATTAACACCAAAATTTAAAAAATGTAATCATAAGAACAAAGTTGCTTTGAAACACGTAGAGCAGCTTCCCCTTGGTTTTTTGCTTGTTTCTTCTTTTTTAAACATTTATTTATATATCTAAAAGCAGAGTTACAGAGACAGAGGGAGAGATCATCTACCCTCTGGTTCACTCCCCAAAGGTAGCAATAGCTGGGGCTGGGCCAGGCCAAATCCAGGGGACTGGAACTCCATTCAGGTTTCCCATGTGGATGGCAGGGACCCACGCTCACTTAAACCATTCTGCTGCTTTCTCAGGTGCATTAGCAGGGAACTGGATCAGAAGTAGAGCAGGCCGGCGCCGCGGCTCACTAGGCTAATCCTCCGCCTAGCGGCGCCGGCACACCGGGTTCTAGTCCCGGTCGGGGCGCCGGATTCTGTCCCGGTTGCCCCTCTTCCAGGCCAGCCCTCTGCTGTGGCCAGGGAGTGCAGTGGAGGATGGCCCAGGTGCTTGGGCCCTGCACCCCATGGGAGACCAGGAAAAGCACCTGGCTCCTGGCTCCTGCCATCGGATCAGCGCGGTGTGCCGGCCGCAGCGCGCTGGCCGCGGCGGCCATTGGAGGGTGAACCAACGGCAAAAGGAAGACCTTTCTCTCTCTGTCTCTCTCTCTCACTGTCCACTCTGCCTGTCAAAAAAAAAAAAAAAAAAAAAAAAAAAAAAAAAAAAAGAAGTAGAGCAGCCAAGACTTGAACAGACACTCAGATACAGGATGTTGGAGTCACTGGCAGTGGCTTAACCTGCTGCATTATAACCTGCTGGCCCATGCTTCCCTTGTTTTTACTTCCTCTTCTGCTAGAGCCTGGCAGGACCTCCCCAAAGCCAGCAAAAAAGTTAATACGTACAGCAGAAGAGGGATGCTGGCCACAGAGCCCTCTACTTCTGTCACTCTGACTCAGCACTTGCTGCCTTTCCCTGAACCCTGCCATGGGCCCGCCTTTCTTTGGCTTAGTAGCTGACACAGTTGTTTCGAGAAAGATGTGTCGATGACGCTCTCTGCTCCGGGAGCCAGCCTGCCGCAGTTTGACGTAGGCCACACGGCCCATCTCTCAGTGCCCCTGGATGAGCTGTTTAGAGCTCGGTAGTAAACTCAGCAAGCTGATGCCCCTGGCTGTTTTGTACTGAAGCAGAGGCCAGGTCTGCAGGCTGAGACACGTTAACACTACCCGTGGAAGGAGCCTGCTAGTCAGGAGTGTGGCTGCTGGAAGCTGCAGGTCCAAGCCTGCTGATCCAGTGTGCCGAGGGAAGACATCTGCTGCCACCGGGAGCAGAGGATTTTAAGACAGACACAGGAATAAACTGAGACTGGAACTTTCCTGGGAGGAACAGAACTCACGCTAAAGACTCTGCCTGTTTCTGCCCAGAGGTAGCCTGTAAAACAGACAGTATCACTGATGTTTAAAAGTGGTGAAGAGACATCTAGGAGAGGGCTAAGCAGCTTGTCTTGATTTCCCTGAAAGAATCGCAGATTGATAGGCAAAGCCTTGTGTTCAGCATTACTCAAACAGCTTGCCTGTGCTCCGTGTGAGGCAGGAGGCAAGGTGCAAGAACCCACATGCATGCTGGTGTGTGTCTTTAAGACAACAAGGTTGCTGACTCGGGACTAGCTGCAGCCCCAGCTGGTCAACAGCAGCTCACAGATCTTTTTCAGAGGCTAAGAAAAATACAACCAATAATTACAGTCATGCTTTCCATTATTAATAACAACAACCCAAACTACCACCAATTCAATTCCACATGTCTAGTTGCATATGAAACTTTCCACAGGAGAGGCTTATTCTGGTAAGGGCAAGATCAAATTTCATCATGAAAAAAAGTTGCCTTTTGAGATCTAACTCACATTCAGTGAACACCTTTAGGGCTTACACACCATGAAAAGATTGCATAACTTTGCTCCTCTTTACTTCTTCGTTCACCATAAGCCACCTGGGCCATTTCTGCAAACCAGCCCCTGAGCTCAGAGGACAAATGAAAGATCTTCACTGGGGAAGTCCAAGATGGCAGTCAGCCTGAGAGGCTGAAGAGCCAGGCCAACCAACCAGGCAGCCAACCAATCAACCAGCCAACCAGCCAACAACACTACTGGTGCCTTGAGGCTAAGGCACAGACACTTAGCTACTTGTCTCAAGTAAGTTTCACCTTTATATGCCTGGGCATTCTGGACACCACGGCAATTTCAAGCAGTCAGAAAGAGCACTGGGCTAAGAGCCAAAGTATGGGGCTTTCAGCCCTGGCTCTGCTTCTGGCCACAGTGAGGGAAGCTTTGAAAAAGTCGCTTCAACTGATTTCCCCTAAGCTGTTCCTTGTGGCCAGTCTGAGTAAGGTTAATGCTGGGTGTTCCTAGTCATGCTATTGTGAGCAGCAAATGAGATAAAGTAGGTCAAAGTGCTTTGAGGCATTTGAAACTCTACAAATGTAAGGGATTTGTATTATGGGAAGGGCTTGGGAATTCCCTTCCTCTCAGTAGGGCAGGAAGGTATGAAAACACCCTGGCTGCTTTATCTGTCAGAAAGGATTCCTAGCCATCTGTTATAAATGGATGGTGAGACAGAAGAGAGTTGTGTAATAAGCACTCCGTGTGTGGTGTCATCCCTATTAGAAAATTAACCCAAGGTTTAGCCATCAAGTAATATGACTGATCTTTAAATAAACATAACTAAGTGGGTGTTGTCCCATCCCGAATGGCAAGTAGTACTCTGGCAAGCACAACACTTATTTAAATATTTCCTGCCATTAAAAAAAAAATGGCTTTTTAACTCTTCTTTTGGAACCATTCCGAGTGCCTCTGGCACATTCTTTTGAATATGTCTGAGGGTGACACATTTTTGTCCTTTGTGGATAATCCTGAATTTTGTAAACAGCCCAGAGTTATTTGGCAGGAAGTCTGATAAATAAGCTAAGTAATACCATTTTTTAATTGCAAATAAATGGTGACTATAAGATAGAAGCCTTATCTTTCAGCTCTAATCAAAGTTACAAGTACCAGATTTCAAGATGGCAGTATTGTTGGGAAGGGTGTGTTCCTTCCTACAGTGGTAAGAGAAAAGTCATTTAGAAGTGTATTTCATTTTCAGTTACACTTTTTATTATTTACCTTGAAAGACTGCAAGGAAGCACTTTGACCTACTTTATCTCAAGCTTTGAGTTTCTCAGAAAGAAAAGAGCATTACAACTAAGGGACTCATTCTAGAACTTTATCACAGCTTTAGGGGGCATGCAAACCCCTTGCTTGCATTTAGATTAACTGGCTAGCCACAATGCAGACGTTTCCAAGGTATTACCATCTGGACCTGTTGGAAATAGAGCATTCAACAGATTGAATTATAACTAATAGACTATATTTTCTTAAGAAGTTTGAATTATTTTTCAGCTATGAAGCAATCTATCAGAAAAAGTTACAATGTCATCAGTAGCATTACAACGTAACCTGAAGTAACTGCTACAACAGATGTGCATCTGGCGCCCTTAATTACAATCATGGCGGAGTGAGTGATGCCTGCATACCATGTGGAGTGTCTGAGTCCTGGCTGCTCCATTTCCCAGCCAGCTCCTTCCTAGTGTGCCTGGGAGCAGCAGATGGTGACTCAAGTACTTGGGTCCCTACCACCCACACGGAAGACTTGAATGGAGACCCTGGTTCCTGGGTTTGGACTGGTCCAGCCCCAGCTGGTATGGGCATTTGAGGAGGGAACCAGCAGATGGAAGATCTTTCTCTCTGTCACTATGTCTTTCAAATAAACAAAACAAAATGTATTAAGGATGGGCATTTAGCCTAATGATGCTGATTAAGATGCCTTAAACTGTATCAGAGCACCTGGGTTCCACACTTGGCACCAGCTCTTGACTCCAGCTTCCTGTTAACACAGACACTGGGAGGCGGTGATGATGGATCAAGTACTCAAGTCCTTGCGATCCACGTGGGAGACCTGGATTGAGTTCCTGGCTCCTGGCTTTGGCCAGTCGTTGCAGGCATTTGGGGAATGAACCACTAGATGGGAATTCTGTCTCTCAAATAAATAAATAAAACTTAAAAATTGTTAGAATTATTTTACAATAAACACAATGGCATTTTCACTTACTGAATACTACAATACTACACACTGGGGGTGCTTCAATGTCAAATGATAATAATGACTTCTTTTATGGAAAATATCTTTCCTCTAGCCTACATTTTAAAATAATTTTTATTTATTTTCATTTGAAAAAGAGGGAGAGAGAGAGAAACAGAGATAGATGGATGGCCAGGGCTGAGCCAGGCTGAAGCCAAGAGCCTGGGGCTCACTCTGGGTTTCCCATGAGGGTGGCAAAGACCTAAGCCTTGACCTTGAGCCATCACCTCCTGCCTCCTAGGGTACACATTAATAAGAAGCTAGAATTGGAAGCTGGAACTCAAACACAGGCACTCTGATAGGAGATGCGGGTGTCCCAAATGGTATCTTAAGTACTGACCCAAATGCCCACCTCTACTTATTTTAGTAGGATTCACACAACATAAAATTCACCATGTGAGCATTTTAAAGTGTACGATTCCGTGGCAATGGGTGTATTCACCAAGTTTGCAGCTATCTCCACTCCCCAGTTCCCATTTTCATCACCTCCAAAGGGAAACCCCGTCCCATTAAGCAGTTACTCCCCAGCTTCCCCTCACCCTGAATTCCTAGCAACTGAGAATCTGCTTTCTGTTTCTATGGATTTGGCTATTCCGGTCATTCATTTCACTTAGCATATTTTCAAAGTTCATTCTTGTTGCACCAGATGTCAGGGTTATGTTCCTTTTCATGGCTGAATAATCCGACTGCATGGATATCCACACTTGGTTTACTCGTTCATTCGGGATGGATACTTGGACTATTCTCACCTTTCGGCTAATCTGAAGCATGCTCTTATGAACATGGGGATACACAATTTTGTTTGGACACCTGTTTTCAATTCTTTTGGCTACCTACCCAGCAGTGGAATTGCTGGGTCATTTGACAATGCTATGTTTAACTTTTTGAAGACCCACCAAATCTCTAACTCATTTTTATGCTTACAATTTACAAGGTATCTCGATGACCAGTTAGAAGTTGAACAGCTACAGCCAAACCCCAGGTCTGGCCAAAAGAGGTCTCTCCTTGGGAAACACTGATTAGAGCAGCCAGGCTTCCTCTACGCTTGTTCCAAGACAAGGTTACACGCAGGGCTTTGTATAGCTTTCTCTGGTATTCTGCGTGCCACTACATGAACTGGCTGGGCGGGATCATCTTCTCCCTCCTAGGCATCCTTGCTTGGCTTTCCATTTCGCTGCACCCAATTGGGAAAAGAGAGAGAGACAGAGACGTGAATGTTACTCAGCCTAATGTGTAGGCTTCCCTTCTCTCTCTGCTGAGCTCACATTGGCACCCAGAGTGCATGCTGAGAGAGTGCTCAGCCAGAGCTGTGTCCTTGTCCTGGGCAAGGGGCTGCAACTGCAGGGTGAGAGAGCAGGGTCTCCCCAGCAGAAGCTGGGATTAGAGAAACATCTGCCATTCAGCGTACATTTTGCCTGACAGTACTACCCAGTGATTCTTTTTTTTGGGGGGTAGTGGTGGGGGGTGGGGATACTCTCATCTGCTGGTTCACTTCCAAAATGCCCGTAATGGCAGAGAGTGGGCTGAAGCCAGGCACCAGGAATGGATCCCAAATCTCCCATATCAGTGGTAGGAAACCAATTTCTTTATTGGTCTGCACTAGCAGGAAGCTGGAGATGAGTTTGGAACCCAGGCACTCTGCTATGGGATGCAGGATGTCTCAGCTGCCAGGCTTGGTGGCTCGGGCCCTGACAACCCACATCTCCAGGAGGGGCGCTCCCCTGCCTGTGGACAGGTAGCCCACGGCCTGGCCAAGGCAGCAGGAGACAGCCCTACTACTACAGGCATTGTGGCCAACGGGCTGAATCATCAGGCCTGCCGGTGACTAACTCAACCCCTGACACTCGGCCACGCGCACTGACGTGGACGCTGAAACCTGTCCTTAGAGTGCTGACCTTTCCCCCGAACTGCCTAGCGCACAGGAATCCGAGTGACAGGAGCCCAAACCAAGGAGTCTCACGTCGCATTGCCAAAACACAGACACACCGGCCGTGGCCTTTGCCACCTGAAACCGAATACTAAGAACGAAGAGGCCGGCTTCTGGGGGCCAAGCCCGGCTGTCACTCGCAGCCCTTTCAGGTGCCTTGGCCTGAATCTGCTGCTGCTGGGAGGATTAAAAATTAAAAAAAAAAAAAAAAAAAAAAAAAAAAAAAGCCCCCTGGCTGGTCACATCCTCTGCACGGCGGCAGGAAACCTAAAGGGTGCCTGCTCCGTCCTCGGCCTGCCTGCTTATCTGCTTCCTCGCGGGGAAGAGTCTGCATCAGTGTCCGGTGCAGGGGGATTTTCACCATGACCTCACCCTGCTCGCCATGCGCGGACTCGGGGCCGAGCGCGGCCGCCGTCGCCGCCCCGGGGAGACGCCGGCCACCCCGCCGCTGCGGCCACACGGGCCTCGCCTCAGTGCTGTCAGCTCTGACCCAGGGCCCCGGTGAGGAGCAGGGGCGCGGTAGCCGACGGCGTCGGGTCATCGCCCCGGGCAGGGGAAGCGCCTCCTCGCGTCGGGGGCGTGACGCTAAGAAACGCCCCCCAAAACTTTCCACGCCCGTGCCGGCTGCGGGAACGAGTTTCAAGCTAATGGCCTCGCGCTAGAGCGCGCGGAGGGTGACAGCAGCTGGGCAGCGCCCGGGACCTGAGTCTTCCGCCTCCGCGATTCCGGGAAACTGCCCCGGAGTCGCACGGCCCCGGAAAGTCCAGCTCCGCGGGCGCGCGCCAGGCCGGCCCACGTGACCACGGCTCCGCGAGCCGCGCGCGCGCGCACGCGAGCGAGCGAGCGGGACGGCGAGCGCGTGACTCGGCGGCCCTGGGCGGGAGGCGGCGTGCGTGCGTGCGCGTGCCCTGCGAGGCCGCGGGCGCGCGCACGCCCCCGGGGCCGCCGCCCCTCCCGGGCCCGCCCTCCTTCCCTCCCTCCCCGGTTCGCCTAGCCCGCCCTGCCCGGCCCGCCCTGCGAGTCAGTTCTCTGGTTCCCTCCCTCCCCGGGCGCGCTCGGGCCGCCGCAGCGCTCCCCGCCCTCGAGCCGCGGTGCCGGAGCCGCCCGCCGCCCGCGGAGGAGGTGGAGGGAGCCGGAGGGGCCCGCCGAGGCGGCGGCGGCGGCGGCAAGATGGCGGACTTCCTGCCGTCGCGGTCCGTGCTGTCCGTGTGCTTTCCCGGCTGCGTGCTGACGAGCGGGGAGGCCGAGCAGCAGCGCAAGTCCAAGGAGATCGACAAATGCCTGTCCCGGGAGAAGACCTACGTGAAGCGGCTCGTGAAGATCCTGCTGCTGGGCGCGGGCGAGAGCGGCAAGTCCACTTTCCTGAAGCAGATGCGGATCATCCACGGGCAGGACTTCGACCAGCGCGCGCGCGAGGAGTTCCGCGCCACCATCTACAGCAACGTGATCAAAGGTGCCGGGCCGGGGACCGGGGGACGCGGGGGACGCGGGGACGCGGGGCGGCGGGCGGGCGTGCGCGGGGCCGGACCCCGCCCTCGTCCGCTCGGGACCCGGCCGAGGACCGGGGCGCGCCCCGGGCTCGGGTTCTGCCCGCCGGCTGTGCCCTCGGCCGCTTAGGGGCGGGGGCGCCCCGCTTTCCCCCTGGCCGCCCGAGGAGAGGGTCGCGGCCGGCCCCCCGCCCCCAGCCCGGCCGCTGGCTTCGCCGCGTCCGAGAGGGAAGTGAGGCGAGCCGGGTGCCACGGGGTGCGGGGTGGCCTCTGCCCTCGTCCTCCCTGCAGACGGGGCCGCACACCCCGCCCCAGCCGCCTCTCGCCGGCCCCGGGGGTCGGGTGACCCGAGCCGCCGAAGGTCGGGGGCGCTCCCGGCTTGCTGGGCTGCCCCCGGAGCGAGTTCTGGACCCGGCGCAGTCGGGAAACTCTTGCCTCGGACTCTCGTCCTAGGGCATAGAGGGACAGCCCCTGGGGCTTTGGGGGGGCCGGGATGTGAAGCTGGAGGGTGTCACCTGTTGGTCCTGGCTGCAGGAAAGAGTAGACCCATACCTTTGGTCTAACATGATGCGCGTCCGTGGGTTCTCGCCCCAGCGCTCCGGTGCGCCGCGGTGGGCGCCTGTAATCGCTTGTTGCTGAATAGCTGGGGAGGGAGTGGGGTCCCCATCCTGCCTTTTCTGTCGAAGTTGTGTTGTGCTAAGAAGGCTCTCTGGCCTGAAAGTAACGCGGGTGCTGGCCAGGGGAAGTCAGTGACTTACTGTTGGGTGGGATGATAGGCTCCACTCCTTTTTGACGGGCGTTTTGAAATTGAACTTTGTTCCTAAGTGAAACAGACACGAGATCTTTATTTGGGAGGCGTTCAAGGAGATCGGGAATTTAGCTGCTGTTTTGTCGTTGGAAACGTCACGAGCTCGCCTTTTTCTTAGTGTCAGGCATTTTCCACGCTTGGAGGGACTGCGCCTGTCACTTGGCTCAGGTGCATCTGTCGCCTGCTGTGTGGAGAGCAGGTTATCCAGGAGTTTGCAGGGCTTTTGTCCAGGAAGTACAGAAGCAACTCCCTCAGCTCACTTTTTTCCCCTCCCAGAGTTCGTGTAGAGGCAGACGGCACAGAGAGGGAGGCATTGTGGGGTAGTGGCTGGAGAACGCGGGCCGGAGCTCACGCACACAGCCAGCTCTCAGCCCTGGTGCCTCTGCAGTTAGACTGTAAAGAACAGTCGTGTTGAGCCTGCCTCAGTGTTTGGCACAAAACTAAAATCTCTTTCAAGGCCGCAGACTGCCTGGCAGGTCCTTAATTGAAGGTGGCTTTGTATTGTGATGCAGCCGAATGTAGAGGAATTAGGATAATGATTAGAGTCAGCATGATAACTGATTCTGGCTCTTCAGACGTCTGGGTCCTACAGGTGACCTACTTTGAGCATTGATGATGAGGTGATGTTAAGTCATCTCCTCTAGTCAGCTAGGCATTTCGTTTTATTTTTGAGCTAGCATGCTCAGGAAATTGACAGCCAAACAGCTCCTGGATTATCCAAACAAATGACTTGCTAATAGCCATGTGACTGGCAGGGTGGCCCAGAGGTAACAGTTTCCTGAGGGATGTGAGTTTGACCTAGCCTCTGAGTTGAAGTCTGTTTCTAGGTCATTCTGCAATTGGCCCTCCACCCTTTTAGGGGAGCTGTAAGACCCCTGAGCCTCATACTCGTTTGAGTGTGGTCTGGGAGAAGTTTTTGAGTTTTGAATGTATTCCTAGAAGACTCAGGGAAAGAACTGAACGCAGAGCTGTAGTGTTGGTTCTTAGTATTAAGTAAAGTAAGTGTCTTAGACAGCCTCATGAACCAGTGCTTGCAGCCGTCATCTTCACAGCTTGGACACTGGGCAGTGCAGCGTCAGTTCTTTTTCTCCTCTACTTTAGTTTTCCTTTGACCACTGTCTACCCCAGAAGTTACTTTATAAATTGCAACATGTGAGAGGCCCGCAGAAAGAGCAATTGTGTTCTTAGTATTTACTTTTCAAGGCTCTAATTTTGCAACCTTGAGCAACTGCTTTCCATAGCTGGGGAGATACTGGGGTTTGTTTTGGTGTTGGTCTCTATTTTTGGAGGAGGAGGGCTGCAGTAGTTAAGTTTAAGGAAATAATATTGGAATGAAAACTTAGGATAGTATCTCACGATTCTTCCCCATTCCCGTTTTTCTTTTTGAACATAGGTATGAGAGTGCTGGTGGATGCTCGAGAGAAGCTTCACATTCCTTGGGGAGATAATGCAAACCAACTGCATGGAGACAAGATGATGGCTTTTGACACCCGGGCCCGTGCGGTGTCCCAGGGAGCGGTGGAGACGCGGGTTTTTTTGCAATACCTTCCAGCTATAAGAGCGTTATGGGCAGATAGTGGCATACAGAATGCTTATGACCGGCGTCGAGAATTTCAACTGGTAAGAGCTTTTTTTTTAAATTGTGGTTTTATTTTAAAGATATCTAATAATGCCTACTGTTAGCACACTTTTTTCACTGACTTCCACAGTATAATTTGCCCCTAAAATGTGGAAATGTAGCATCAGGTCTTTGGATTGCTGTATGATGAACTTTTTAGTAAGTAAGCTAAGAATGAGGTTAACTTATTGTTTGTTTGTTTTTTTGTTTTTGAAAGTAAAGTCATGATGATTTTCTTAGGCATTTCTAATTTTGCTCTCGCCAAAAATAATTTCCTCCCAATTATGGTGATAATATCCTTTGAAATAGATTTTCCATCAAGTGTTTTATAATTTAATTGTGACTACTTTGTATTTGAGTTTTATTTGCCAAAGACCAGAAAGATTCCAGCAGTGATAAAAATCTAAAGCGTATGCAATTTGGAGATAATTCAGAGCTGAAGTGCTGTAATGTAAAGTGTCTAAAATAAAGTGACAGTGAAAAGTAAAACTGCTTGGGAAGTTGTGTGATGATGTCACCAACATCAAGGCTATCCACATTGATGGGTGTGGCTACACAGTGATGGACAGCCGGCAGTCTTTGCTGCTATGGTTTGTACTCAGAAGCAATCTTGGGTATTAAAAGTTCTAGAAAAGTATTCATGGTAACTTATAAAACTGACACCTTAATCTTTACTTTCTATAAATATGGCTCTTTGGATATCGTATAATTAGAACTTGATTGTGTTCTTTTTTTCATGTGTATATCTGTCTTGTCAAGTAATTTGCCCTTTTCTGAAAGTCACATTATTATTAAAGTTGAATAGCTGGAGCATTGTATATGGAAAACCATGTAACCTGACAGGTGACCTCCATCCAGTTCCCAGATTCTGACTCATGTTTTGTTCTTTGGTCAGTGTTTGTTGTTGTTAAATTTGCTTGCATAAGTTCCTGCACATACCTCCCTTCACTCTGCCTCTTTATAAGTGCTGCTTATTCTCCTTAGTTCGTTTTCTCAGCAGTCCACATGGCAGGTTTTGTCAGGCTCTGGGTTCACCTCTCCAAGATCAGGGCAGGAACAGCCTTCTGTGATGAGCATCTAGCACATACTGACTGAGTGGACCAGTGAACAGCTGTGTCCCTGGAAGTCCCTGTGGGAAGGTTCCAGATCTAGCCCTTTACCATTTAATTGAAGTTGGGCTTTACTGACCTTAACAGTTGGGGCGTTGACATCACGTCAAGACTGGCACGCCAGCTGGGCATGGGAGAGTGTCCCCGAGTACGTGTCATGCAGAGCACGCGGGCGAAGCCACTCAGGAGGAGGACCTGCGTGCTCTCGACTTGAGGCAGGTGGTGCCGTAGAGTCAGGAAGTCCTCTAGGGTGGCGAGAGTCAGGTTCCGGACATACTTCTCTTCACAGAAAAAGGAGTAGGGCGAAGTGTACTCCTTAAAGTCCTGGAAGACGGAATTTTTTTCCTGGATGTATCCTTGGCATTGTTAACAGTGCATGGCGCATGTCACAGGTGCTCAGTGATTATGTTGAATGAATGATGTACCTTCCGTATGCCGTCTGGGATTTGGCCTGGTGTTGGACACTAAGACTCTTGGCCTGTTGAATCCGTCGTTGTCAGTTCCTTCTGCTTATCTATGTACAGCTAATCCTGAAGTCCTGTCTTTCCTGGTTCTAGAAAACCTCTTACATAGAGTCCCTCCTTTCCTCTTTACGCTATTGTCCTAGTGCATCTTTCCTGGACGGCAAGGAAATTCGTTCAAACACAGCATGGATTCGCTCCGAAAGTTTGACCATCCTCCATTGCCTCTCACAGAGTGCGGCCTCTTCGTGAGAGTCCTGACCTTAACTGGCTTCCCTGTGAGTCCCACAGTAGATTTCAGTAGGCTGCTAGACGTGCCCTGTAACTTCCTGATTCCTGCACGCCTGGTTTTCTGTTCCAAGCCCTGACTTTGTGTTTCCCTGACTGTCTGTATGTAGTCCCGTCAGGATGTTTCTTCACTGGACCTGTTCACTAGATCTTTTCCCTTCCTTCACCTCGAGCAGGGGAATCTGATTTGAACGAGACTGAGTTTGGTCCCTGGATCCCTTGCGTTATGCTTGTTAAAATGCAGCAAGCAAATTCCCACATTCCAGCACCTGAAGATCTTCAGTAATCTGGAATGGGGCGGAGTGATCTGTGTTGTTAGCAGTAGGTGATTTGGTTGAATGGCTGACGTGTTCTGTGTCCTCTGGCTGGACCGGGTCTCTGTGCTCTATCTCCTCAGTGTGCTTGCCTCTAGCACACACTGTCCCCCATGTGGGACCTGCTTACCTTCACGCTTGGCTCTGTCATTAACACAGAACAGGTTAATACGCCTCTGGTGCGACCTGTCTTTTCCTCTCCTACTCGCATAGGGCTTGACACTTAAATATTTCCTCATGTTGTAGGCATTATGAATTATGATCTTGCAGAGAAAAAAAATTCTCCACTTTTTTCCTTCTGCAGAACATGAATTATTTCTATATGCTAGTTTTAGAATTTTCTAAGAGGAAGTCTTTGTATTATATGGTTACGATTTTTTTGTGTTCTTTCGTTATGTTTGGCAATATTACTTTTTGTATTTTGTGTAGAAAGGGTGACCATAGGGGAGGCAGGAGGAATTGCCAGATATAAAGTAACCAATATTAAAATTAGCTTTTTTTTTTAAAGATTTATATTATTTATTTGAAAGTCAGAGTTACATAGCAAAAGAAGGAGAGGCAGAGAGAGAGGTCTTCCATCTGCTGGTTCACTCCCCAATTTGCTGCAACTGCCAGAACTGCACCAATCTGGAGCCAGGAGCTCCTTCCGGGTCTTTCATGCGGGTGCAGGGTCCCAAGGACTTGGGCCATCTTCCACTGCTTTCCCAGGCCGTAGCAGAGAGCTGGATTGGAAGTAGAGCAGCTGGTACTTGAACCGGCGCCCATATGATATGCTGGTACTGCAGGCAGCAGCTTTATCTGCTATGCCACAGTGCTGACCCAGCCTTTTTGTTTCAGCTAATGGTTAATTATCAAACTTATTACTACAAATTGAAAAAGTAGTTTGTAAGGTTCTCCATGACTGGTGTTTTGCTTAAGATGAGTGATTGCCCTTTAATCAATTTTTAGGCAAGGGGCAGAGTAGTGATAACACAGCTTACCTTTAAAAAAAAAAAATTATTATTTACTTATATGAAAGGCAGAGTTACAGAGAGGCAGAGGCAGATCTGCTGGCTCAATCCCCAAATGGCCACAATGGCTGGAGCTGTGTTGATCCAAAGCCAAGAGCTTCCTCCAGGTCTCCCACGCAGGTGCAGGGGCCCAATGACTTGGGCCATCCTCCACAGCTTTTCTAGGCCATAGCAGAGAGCTAGCTCGAAAGTGGAGCAGCCGGGACCTGAACTGGTGCCCATATGAGATGCCGGCACTGCATGCGGCAGCCTTACCCACCACGCCACAGCGCTGGCTCCAGTGTAAGTTTTTAATAGGCTTATTAGTAATAATACTCTTGTTAGTAATAACTTCAAGTGCAAACATGACTATTTCCCTTCCCAAGTCCCCAAGGCGAACATTTCCTTTTTGGTTTGTTTCATTATGGGTAAGATAAATAGCTTATTGTGAGAAGTAAAAGTCTTAAGATGCATTTTCTTATATAACTTAGGGTAATTTTTTAATTATTAAAAACTAGCATGTTAAGGATATTAGAAGGATAATAATGAGTAAAAGTTTGTGATGCTACTGCCTGCTGTTGCACTGATGCGTTCCCGCCCTTAGAACAGCTTCTCAGGTCAGAGTAGCTAGAGAATTGATAGCTTGGGTGATGGCAGAGATGATGGGGGTCCAGGGTTGGCTGGGATGTGCTATAATTGGAGGTGTGGATCAGAACTAACAGAATAGCTAGGAGTCACTAGCTGCTAATATTGTTGTTTAATTTCTTAATGGAAAATGTAAGCAATGCTGGTTTATAAGCAAGACAGTGTGTGACAGTGGAATGAACACCTCACAGCTTCCCAGTTTCTGTAAATAGTTTTAACATTGTCAGCGTTAATACAACTTCCTGTAATGGCCAGCTTGTCTTCTCAATTCCTGAAACCAAAAGATTTTCTTTGTTAATCATGGTTCCTTGGGTTAGACTTAGTTTTTCTTCCTCAAGTAGTACAGTTTGTGCTTGCCAGATAGTTACACTTCAACCCTCTGATAAGGCAGTTTATTCATAAGACAGAATTGCCTCTCAATCTGTGTAACTAAGTAACTGGTGAGATTCAGGATGGGCCTGTATAGAGGAGCTGAGTGCCAGCTAAGTCAAACTGGAAACTTTGTTACTGCTAAAATAGTTATTTGTATTGAAGCATGTATTTGAAATAGACCGGAATCAGAATCATTTGTTGATTTTTTAACACTAATTTGGATTTGCTTTAAAAAGTTAAATACAACTTTCACATATAAAGTGCTGTATTTATGTTGGAGGATTTGGTCCTTTTCTTCCTATGGTTAAAGTCAAGGCCGGCGCCGCGGCTCACTTGGCTAATTCCTCCGCCTTGCGGCGCCGGTACACCGGGTTCTAGTCCTGGTCGGGGCACCGGATTCTGTTCCGGTTGTTCCTCTTCCAGGCCAGCTCTCTGCTGTGGCCCGGGAAGGCAGTGGAGGATGGCCCAAGTGCTTGGGCCCTGCATCCCATGGGAGACCAGGAGAAGCACCTGGCTCTTGCCATAGGATCAGTGCGGTGCACCGGCCGCGGTGGCCATTGGAGGGTGAACCAATGGCAAAAGGAAGACCTTTCTCTCTGTCTCTCTCACTGTCCACTCTGCCTGTCAAAAAAAAAAAAAAAAAAAAAAAAAAAAGATAAAAGTCAAGTAAGGACTTTGAGCTGCCAGAAAACTTGAGTGTCTACTTGTTGTGTGGTTAGGGTGAAATATTTCAACCTAGGTGACATAAGGATTGTATATGACATCAGAGATAGAGGGCTGTTTGTTTGTTTTTGTTTTTGTTTATTTAGTAAATGTGAAAGGTAGAGTGACAAGGAGGGGGAATGGGAGTGGGGAGAGATCTTCCATCCTTGGTTTACTCTCCAAATGGCCACAACAGCTGGGCTGGGCCAGGCTGAAGCTAGGAGCCTGGAACTCCATCTAGATCTCCTACATGGGTGGAAGGGGTCCAAGCACAGGTGAATTAGCAGGGAGCTGGTTTGGAAGCAGAGCAGGCGGGACTTGAACCAACACTCGGATAGGGGGTGCCTGTGTGGTATACTGCTGTGCGCCACAACACTGACCCAAGAGATAGTAGGGATTTTAAAGTTTGGGTATTTGTAAGTAGAATTTCCTTTTGGAGACTGCTCAGATATCAAGAGTGGTTACATTTTGTCTAAATGTTGGAAACCTAGAGCTCCAGCATTGTTTACTTTAAAAACAGGATGTTTGGCAAGTGCTTATAGTTTCCTTTTCAGATTTTTTTTTTTTAATTTATTTGAGAGGTAGAGAGGGTGAGCACTGCCATCCACTACTGGTTCATTCCCCAAATGCCTGTGACATTTGGGTTGGCTGAGGCCAAGGCTGAGAACCTGAAACTCTGAATCTAGGTCTCCCTTGTGAATGTCAGGAACTTAATTACTTGAGCCACTATCACTGGCTCCCAGAGTCAGCACTGGCAGGAAGCTAGGGGTCAAGAGGCTGAACCAGGTGTTGAACCAAGGTACTTTTTATAGAACATAGCCTCTTAACCCGCATCTTCAGTAGAAGATCAAATGCCCACCGTGCGTATAGTTGTAATACAACTTAGTGCACATGTACACACACCCATGCTTTTGCACATATAAGTTAATCTCTTGATGTGTTCCATTAATGTGATTTTTCATGTTCACATTTTTTGTTGTTGGTTGTTGGAAAGTTGACCAGCTGTGGGATGTCTAGGGCTTTGGTGTTAAAGGGGAATTGTAAGATTCTGTGCTGTTTTCAGTATTGCCTTTGTTGCTAAACAAAACAAGTGATAGAGTAATTTGTGTTGCTCTGAAAACGGTTATTAGGCAGCAGAGAGCAAGGAAACTAAGAGAACCAGTCTTTAGTTTTAGAGTTCTACCTAGAGTGTGGATGTAGCCCAGGAAAAAAGGTTTGTGAGCTTCTTTTAAAGAAAATCATGGGGGCGGGTGCTGTGGCACAGTGGGTTAAAGCCCTGGCCTGCAGCCCCAGCATCCCATAAGGATGCTGGTTTGAGTCCCGGCTGCTCCGCTTCTGATCCAGCTCCCTGCTGATGCGCCTGGGGAAGTAGTGGAAGATGGCCCAGGTCCTTGGGCCGCTGCAACCATGTGGGAGACCCAGAGAAAGCGCCTGGCTTCAGCCTGGCCCAGGCCCTGTCATGTGTTCATTTGGAGAGTGAACCAGTGAATGGAAGACTTCTCTCTGTTTCAGTCTCTATAACTCTGCCTTTCAAATAAATAAAAAAAGAAAAACATCATGGGCCAAGGACTCCCCAGATTGAATATTCCCTATTCATCTTTCACAAATAGCAGCAGCTCAACCAAGTTGGACTTTCTAATCAGATTAGCCCATAATAGGTACTACTTTCTCCAGGAAATTAATTGATAATGCTGATAATTGTAATTACTGTTTAACAGCTTATGTTTTGTAACATTGTTTTGTACTTTTCAAAGCCCTAACCCGTATATTAGCATATAAGCCTTAAAAAAAAAATTGTGAGGGGGACCAGATACATGCTGTTGTATCATTTCATGAATAAAAGAGTTGAGATGCAGAGAGGTTCGTGAGATGTTTTGATTCACAGTCCTAGTAAATGATAAGAAAATTGATACTGGAACCCCAAACTGCTGCTTCCTAGTCCACAGCGTTGATGACCACTAAACCAGTTTGAACAAGCACCCAGGGGGTACACCTTTGGAGCTTTCTTCTTTCCTTCTATTCCCCAACTCTCCTGACCACCACCTGTACCTACAATTGACAGTCCCCCTCTTAAGTTTTAATGTATTAAGTAAAAGATTTTATTAGGACTGCTTGGAGGCTTGGAGGCTGGCGTTGGCATAGCAGGTTAAGCTGCCACCTGTGACACTGGCATCCCATATGGTGCTGGGTCAACACCTGGCTTGAACTTGCTCCACTTCTGATCCAGCTCCCTGCTGTTGTGCTTGGGAAAGCAGCAGAGACTGATCCAAGTGTTTGGGCCCTTGCACCTATGTGGGGGACCTGGAAGAAGCTCTGGGCTCCTGGCTTCAGCATGGCACAGCTCTGCTCCTTGCAGCCATTTGTGGAGTGAACCAGTGAATGGAAGATATCTCTCCCCCAACCTCTTCATAACTCTTTCAAATAAATAATAAATACACTTACAAAAAAAGATTGTTTGGCATTAAACTGATATTCACATAATTCGTTTTCTATTCTTAACTTTCATAAGTATTCTCATACCATTCCTTTTTAGTAGCTTGCAGTTATGGCATAAATAATCCACACCGAGTGGAACACTCGCTAATGTAGAGTATGTTCATCCTAACTACAAGCCGATGTCTGGACATTCACCTTTTAGGCAGGTGACTGTTGCACCCTCAGGTGTCGCTGTCAGCGGGTAGGATTATGAAGTCCTCTGACATAGAGTGCTTCACCGCAACCAGTTGACTCGAGGAGGCAGCCAGGCATGATTCTAGAAAGTGTCATTTTGGTTGCCCAGATTTGCTTTTGTTTGGGAGAAGGGGATATCAGAACGCTTTTAATCTTGACACCGCCTTTAAAATGCTTCTTGTGTAATTATGTCAGTCTTTATGTTTATGAGCAACCTAGGTAGTAGTTCATCACAAATTTTTGTTCCATTTAGAAACAAAATTTTTTTTAAAAGTAAATTAGCAGTGGTTTTTATTGTCTTGCTTGAGAGTACTTACCGTTTTTTTTTAACTACATATTACTCACCTTTGTCTCTATCGTGAACCTGTATTTTTTATTAGGTGTCTTTTTTCAGGGCCGGTGCTGTGGCATAGTGTGTAAAGCCGCCACCCATGGTGCTGGCATCCCACATGGGCTCCAGTTTGGGTCCGGGCTGCTCCATTTCCTATCCAGCGCTCTGCTAATGTGCCTGGAAAAGCAGCAGAGGATGGCTCAAGTGTTTGGGGCACTGAACCCACATGGGAGACCCACAGGAAGCTCCTTGCTCCTGGCTTCAGCTTGGCTCAGCCCTGGCCATTATGACCATTTGGGGAGTGAACCAGTGGGTAGAAGATTCTATTCTCTCTCTATAACTCTGCCTTTCAAACAAATAAATAAATCTTAAAAAAAAAAAAAAGGTGCCTTTTTCCAAGAGAATTTGTTATAGCCACAGAGCAGAGCAGGATTAGGATGGACTGATAGGAATCAAGGAAATAGTTTTGTTTTGAGAACTGGACTGTAGCAGATTTGGGCCAAAGTCCCTGATCTGTTTCAGGGATGGTAGTTGTTAATCTTTCCAGTTTAATTGCTCTTCTTTTAGAGAAATGACTGAAAATAAGATTTTTAAATCAGTGAAGTGGGTGAACTTTTTCATTCTCATCTGCTCTGTAGAATTTCTCTTTGTTGACTTATCTTGGTTTTGGTCTGAGATCTGTATGCTTGGTTGTGTTCTATGTGATTTTTTTATATTTGTTTTCTTTACAAACATAAAAAAGTTCAAACTCACTGATTTATTTTACTTATTGTATTTTTACATAGGATTTTAGTGTGATGACATTAATTTGATGTGGTTTTCTGCTGTGCTGTGGGGTAAAGTGGAATAAGCAGGCAGCCAGAGTGTCTATTTCTGTTCTAAAACAAGGTTGATCATGGGGACTACTTTTTTTTTTTTTTTTAAGGTTAATTTTATTTATTGGAAAGGCAGAGTGATAGAGAGGGAAAGAGAGAGATCTTCTCCGTTGGTTCACTCTGCAGATGACCACAGTGGCTGGGGCTGGTCCAGGTCAAAGCCAGGAGCCCTGAGCTCCGTCTGGGTCTCCCACATGGGTAGCAGGGGCCGTGCTCATGCTCCACTACCTTCCCGGGGGCGGCATCAGACGAGCCAGGACTGGAGCCGAACTCCAGTCTGGGGTGCTGGAATTGCAGGTGCCAGCTTAGCTTAGGGCCTTGGCGTCCACCCCAGGAGAACTGCTCTTAACTGCTACTGCAGGTTCCATGGGATATCCATGTAGAGCCCTTGGTGCACAACACTTGATGTGTCTTAAACCATATGATTAGTATTAGCTATTAATACTGCTAATGTATGGTATGCACATGAGTATCTTTTAAAAACACAAAGCACTGCAGTTCACAATATCTAAGACATGAAACCACCCTAGATGTCCATCAGCTGATGACTAGATTAAGAACTGTAGTATATGGACCAGCATTGTGACGCAATGGGTAAAGCCGTCGCCTGTGATGCCTCATCCCATATGGGTGCCAGTTTGTATCCTGGCTGCTCCACTTCTGATCCAGCTTCCTAATGGCCTGGTAAAGCAGCAGAGAATGGCCCAGGTATCCGGGCCCCTGCCACCCATGTGGGAGAACCAGAAGAAGCTCTTGGCTGCTGGCTTCAGCCTGACTCAGTGCTGGCCATTGGTGACCATCTGGGGAGTGAACCAGCAGATGGAAGATCTCTCTGTGGCTCCCTCTGTCTCATAACTTTCAAAATAAATAATTTTTTTTTAAATTTATTTGACAGAGTTAGACCGTAGAGAGAGAGACAAAGAGAAAGGTCCTCCTTCTGTTGGTTCAAGCCCCAAATGGCTGCTATGGCCAGAGCTACGCCTATCCAGAGCCAGGAGCTTCCTCCTGGTCTCCCATGTAGGTGCAGGGGCCCAATCACTTGGGCCAGACTCCACTGCCTTCCTGGGCCACAGCAGAGAGCTGGACTGGAAGAGGAGCAGCCAGGACTAGAACCTGGTGCCCATATGGGATGCCGACGCCGCAGGCGGAGGATTAACCAAGTGAGCCACGATGCCAGCCCCTAAATAAATCCTTTTTTAAAATGTATATGTTCATGATGGAATATTACTTAGCCATAAAAATGAAAACCTTGCTTTTGCACCAAAATGGATGCAACTGGAGATCACTTTGTTAAGTGAAATAAGCCAGACTCCAAAAGAAAAGTATCACATTTTCTCTGTGGTAATTAATATATACACATATACTATTATAGTTTTAATGATCTGTGATTATTTTAACGTTTATTGTACATGAGTGAAGGCCACATATTTTCATTTGATTATAGTCCTTGGCTATGTTCCTGCTGTCTTTTCACTTGTTGAATTCTCTATTTAGTGAAGCATTAAGGATTTGACTATAATGTACATTAAAAATACATTGTCTCAAAAATTTAAAAATAACTCGTGTCTATGAACCACATTGAACCTGTTCTCTGTGTTACTGTCACGTCGCCATGAAGGTGGTTGAGGATCCTGTGACAGCAGTTACTGTGCACTGTGACTCTGAGAATCTAGTGCGTTAATCAGCTCCTCCAGTGAAGCTCTGTGAGCTTGACTCACTCTCTGGACTTGTAGAAACCCTGCATTTTGAATTATGGTTAGTATGAGATTTATATTCTGGTTAGACCATGTGTTTTTTTCTAGTGAAGATCACACATCAAAGGGGAGATTTGAGAGGCAGGCGTGGCACAGTGGATTCAGCTGCCAGCTAGGAAGCCAGCATCCCCTGTCCAAGTGCTGGTTCAAGTCCCATCAACTCTGCTTCCAATCCAGGTCCCTGCTGATGCGCTTGGGATGGCAGCTGATGATGACCCAAGTACTTGGGTCCCTGCCACTCATATGGGAGACCCAGATGGAGTTCCTGGCTCCTGGCTCCTGATCTCTCTATCTCTCTCTCTCTCTCTCTCTCTCTGCCTTTCAACCAAATAAATAAATCATTTAAAAGAGAGCAAGAGAGAGATTTGAGGTATTCATTGTTACATTGGTTCTTGTTGCCTAATACCACCTTGTGTGGTCTTCAGACTGAAGAATTTATAATATGGTTCTTCCTTTCTTCACAGTGCCTTTTTATGATTTTTTAAATTTCTGTTCTTGTTTTATTTGAAAAGCAGAGAGAGATGAAGACAGAGGCAGATTCTTCACCCATTTACTCCCCAGACGCTTGTAACAGCCAAGGCTGGGAACTCTGTCCTGGTCTCCCACATGGGTGACAGGGGCCCAGGCACAGGAGCATCATCAGCTGCTTTCCCAGGCCCATGAGCAGGGAGCTGGATCAGAAGTGAAGCAGCCAGGACTTGAACTGGTGTTCACATAGGATGCTGGCATCCCAGGTGGTGGCTTAACCCAAAGTATCACAACACCAGCACCCAAACTCGGATTTAAACGTGTTATACACACAGCTTGAATGTAACTTCATAAAATATTTTTGTGTACCTGCATTTTGGCTGCAACCTGTCACATGAGGTCAAGTATGTAATTATCCATTAGGACATGTTGTTGGTGTTCAAAAAGTTGGGATTTTGGAGCATTTTGGGTTTGGGATGCTCAGCCTTTAATGCAGATACTAATTCTTTGAAAATGATAAAGCACAATGTAGATGTATAGTAAAACCAGTATTGATCTTTTTGGGGGGTAAGATTTACTTGAAAAGCAGAATGATAAAGATCTTCCATCCATGGTTCACTCCCCAAATAGCTGCAAAGGCTGGGGCTGGGCCAGGCCAAGGTCAGCAACTTGGAGCTCCATTCAGGTCTCCCACAGGGTGGCAGGGACCCAGGGACTTGGGGCATCCTCCATTGCCTTTCCAGGCACATTAGCAGGGAGCTGGAGCAGAAGCAGAGCAGCCAGAGCTGGAACCAGCCCTCTGATAAGGGATGCCGTGGCAGCTTAGCTCACTGAGTCACCACACTGCCCCAGTTCTGATTTTTGCTATGATGTTTGTAGCTGGAATGTGTTTCTGCATTGCTTCAGCTGTGTAGGCAGAGTTACCCAAATCCTATTCCTGCCAGAGACGTGACAAGATAACCTTTGGCATAGGTACAGGTGCCCTGCCATTCCTGCCAGCTGTGCCGCCTTCCTCGTCTCTCCCTTACCTTTGTTTCTGAGGCATGTCTTCCCAGGGTCCCTGTACACTGGCCCACGCCTGTCTGCTCTTCCACTTTCTACCATTCCCCTGGCCTGGGGCTTTGGCAAAGACATTGTGAGTACCTGGGTTAAAAAGGGTATTTGGGCTTCATTTCCAAAATAAATAAATTCTCAATGTTCATAAAATACAAAATGATTTTTATACAGTATTTTTGTTTTTATTTTTAAGATTTCATGTTAGCCGGCGCCGTGGCTCAATAGGCTAATCCTCCACCTTGCGGCGCCGGCACACCGGGTTCTAGTCCCGGTTGGGGCGCCGGATTCTGTCCCGGTTGCCCCTCTTCCAGGCCAGCTCTCTGCTATGGCCAGGGAGTGCAGTGGAGGATGGCCCAGGTGCTTGGGCCCTGCACCCCATGGGAGACCAGGAAAAAGCACCTGGATCCTGGATCCTGCCATCGGATCAGCGCGGTGCGCCGGCTGCAGCGGCGGCCATTGGAGGGTGAACCAACGGCAAAGGAAGACCTTTCTCTCTCTGTCTCTCTCTCTCACTGTCCACTCTGCCTGTCAAAAATAATAATTAAAAAAAAAAAAAAAAAAAAAAAAAAAGATTTCATGTTGCTTTTTGTGAGATCGTCTAATAAAAAACAAATAGAAACAGTCTAACAGGATTCCTGTACTTTTCTCATGGAGCAAAATAAACAAATTTCAAATTTGTCTCCATTAAAGAATAAAAACGTATTGATTTTAGTGTTTAAAAACAATCTTGGCCAACAAGCACGACTACTCTTCACTGTCCCCTGTCTCCAAAAATGTGTCTGTGTATTTTGATCCAGGGCAACTATATTTAGCTTATAAATAGAACATTCTTCCCCTAACTCTTCTAGAAAGATCAAATGAAAAAAAGCTGAAATAAGTGGAGTGAGAGACTTTCACTTTCCTTAACACCTTGGCTATTTTTTCCCTATTTTCTGGGTAACTTTTAAAAAAATTATTTTTCTATTAAATTGGATGAATTGGCTGAGTAGAAATTATATGGAGAATCTGTTTTTTTTTTTAAATGGGTATGGATATGTATTCATGATAAGTTTTTAATTTTCAAGATTTTATTTTTATTTATTTGAAAGGCAGAGTTGAGAGAGAGGTCTTCCACTCACTGGTTCACTCTCCAAACAGCTGGAGCCGGACCAATCTGAAGCCAGGAGCCAGAAGCTTCTTCCGGGTCTCCCACATAGGTGCAGGGGCCTAACCACTTCAGCCATCTTCTGCTGCTTTCCCAGGCCATAGTAAAGATCTAGATCAGGTGTGGAGCAGTCAGGACTCAAACCATTGCCCATATGGGATACTGGCACTGCAGACCAAGGCTTAACCCACTAGACCACGGCGCTGACCCGAGAATCTGTCTTACGTCACCTTGTTATTTTTATTTACATTTTGTGATAAGAAGTGTGGTTGTGTACATTTGTTATTTTTTTTCCAAAGATTTATTTATTTGAAAGTCAGAGTTATACAGAGAGAGAGAAGGAGAGGCAGAGAGAGAGGTCTTCATCCGCTGGTTCACTCCCCAATTGGTTGCAAAGGCCAGAGCTACATAGAACCGAAACAAGGAGCCAGGAGCTTACTCTGGGTCTCCCATGTGGGTGCAGGGGCCCAAGGACTTGGACCATTTTCTACTGCTTTCCCAGGCCTTACCAGAGAGCTGGATCGGAAGTGGAGCAGCCAGGTTTCAAACCGACGCCCATACGGGATGCCGGCAATACAGGCGGTGGCTTTTACCCGCTACGCCACAGCGCCAGCCCCGCATTTGTTACATTAAGTGGGGAAAAAAAAAAAAAAACAACTGTATGCTACTAGTGGTAAGTAGCTGCCCCACGTTTTCCAAGTTGGTAGAGTCACAGGTTATTGCCTATCCTGCTGTGCTGTGGGAGGCCTGACAAGAGGGAACATGTACATGACTGTACAATTGCCGTTCAATTCTTACTGATTTTTAAAGCCTAGATAATTGAATACTGTATATTCACAAAGCTGCTAATACTATTTATTCCAATGCAAATTTTCAAGAGTGTGCTCTAACCAATTTAGTTAAAAATACTACAATACAAATGATTTGCTGTTTTTAACAGCTCTGTTACTGAGTTGCCACATTTACATATAACTGTCTTCATTTGCCTTAGCTTAAAAAATGGTAGGACTTTAACTGTTACTCTAAAGATTATATTCATTTAAACTCTAGACTAGGTCAAGAAAGTTATATTTGCTTCATTTTTTTCTTACAGTATGTTATGTTTACCGGTTTTACAGTTGGCATTATATTTTAGCAAAAGAACCAAGATTCCCTCCTGCTGTCCTGTGTTTTGCACATTTTACCTTAACGTGTAATAACTTTCTTTTGAAAAAGAGTATTTTAATAAATTGTTTAGTTCCATAAAATAATGTTTAATAGGAATGCCCATCTTATTAATTTTTTTATAAGATTGATTTATTTAATTGGAAGGTATAATGAGATTCCATTCACTGGTTTATTTCCCAAATGGGCACAACAGCCAGGGCTAGTCCGAGTCAGAGCCAGGAACTCAGAGCGCCCTCCTGTTCTCCCGCGTGGGTGGCAGGGGCCCCTCTTGTGCCGTCTTCTACTGCCTCCAAGGCCCATTAGCAGTTTCTGCGGAAGTGGAGCCATTGGTACTCAGTCCAGCTCTCCGATACGGGAAGCCGGCATCACGAGTGGCAGCTTAACTTACTGCACTCAGCTCTGGCCCCTGAAGAAAATACCATTCTTAAAGATCTTATTTAGAGAGGTAGAGTTACAGACAGAAAGAGGCAGAGAGAGAGAAGGGTCTTCTAACCGCTGGTTCACTCCCCAAAAGGCCACGATGGCTGGATCAATCCAAAGCCAGGAGCTTCTGCTGGGTCCCCCACACAGGTGCAGGGGCCCAAGGGGTTGGGCCATCTTCCATTGCTTTCCCAGGCGTGTTGGGGGGGGGGGGCGCTGAATTGGAAGTGGGACAGCTGGGATTAGTACCGGCGTCCATATGGGATGCTGGCACTGTAGGAGAAGGCTTAGCCCACTATGCCACAGCACTGGCCCCATGAAAATTTTTTGAGATTTTATTTATTTATTTGAAAGAGTGGCAGAAAGAAAGGGAGAGTCTGGAGAGAGAGGAGAAGGAGGGAGAGAATCTTGGGACTCTTCCATCCACTAAGTCACTCCCCGAATGGCCACATGGCCAGGGTTGGGATAGCCAGGAATTCCATTCATATCTTCTATGTGGGTGGCAGGAACCCAAACACTCGGGCCATCATCTGCTGCCTCCCAGGCAGGAAAGCCCAGGGCAGCAGATTATAGGTGTTAATGGTTCCCTCAAACCTGTTGCATGAGCCAGGCTCCCTTTTGCAGGTTAGGGATTAGCTGGTAAACCAAGTGAAAGTGATCTCTGTTGATTTTAGATGTAGATTAGAGGAACCTATGCTAAATAGGCAAACAAAGCAATATAGAATTACAGACATGGGCAGTGCTCTGAAGGAAAAGAAATGGAAACAGAAACAAACCAAGAGATTGTACAAGAAGGTGACATTTGGGTTAAGATCCCACTGATGAGGAAGTGTCAGCCAGACAAGAATTCTTCAGGCAGAAGCAGCCCCACATGCAAAGTCAGAAAAGCTTGTTCCGTGTTCAGAAAATGCCATCGAGGCCAGCGTGGGTGGGCAGTGAGGGAGGAGTGCCCCAGTTGGGGAGGCAGGCACAGCTTGTCACTGCCTGGCCTGGAGCCCACATTGCAGGCCTGGGGCTTCTCTGACTGCGCTGGGAAACCATCGGGAGTTTTGGGCAAGATCACCGAGACTGTTCTGCAGACTAAGGAGTTAGCAGAGCCCTTGTGCCAGGCACTGTTCTGAGTGCTAACCAGTTCCATGGTTACGGGACTGCAAAATGAGGGACTTGTCCAGGTGGTGGCCATCGAAGTGAGAAGAGATGAATTGTAGGCATGCTTTGTAGCAACAGTCTCTGGATTCTGATAGGATATGAGGAACAGAGAGAAAGGCATACGTTGAGTGACTCTGGTCTGTGACTTTAACAAAGAGGTGAGGTGGATATTGGTGCTTTTTACTGAAATGGAAAGATTGTGTGAGACAGATTTTTTTTTTTTTTTAAGATTTGTTTACTTATTTGAAAGAGTTCCAGAGAGAGAGAGAGACAGAGAGAGATCTTCCATCCTCTGGTTCTTTCCCCAGATGACCACAATGGACAGGGCTGGGCCAGGCTGAAGCCAGGAGCTAGGAGCTTCTCCTGGGTCTCCCACATGGGTGTCAGGGGCCCAAGCTCTTGAACCATCTTCCACTGTTTTTCCCAGGCCATTAGCAGGGAACTGACTTGGAGCAGCTGGAACTCGAACCGGCACCCATATGATGCCGTATGAGATGTTGGCGTTACAGGTGGCAGCTGTACCCACTGCTGCACAGTAACGCCGGGCCCTGTGCGAGACAAATTTGAGGGAGAGCCTTCCGAGATGAGTTTGGGCATGTTATGTTGGACGGTCTCTGATCAGACATAGCAGTCATGATTCCAAGTATGAGTCTGGAGTCCAGAACAGAGCTTTGGGCTAGAAAGGGAGATTTAGAAGTTGTTTTTATCCAGGCAGTATTTAAAAATCTATATAGTGCAAAAAAAATAAATAAATAAATAAATCTATATAGTGCATGTGATTAATCAGGGAAAGTGTATGAAAAAAGAGATCAGAGTTTATGGTAGAATTTTGAGGAACCTCCAGATCTTTTGAGACTATTCAAAAGAGCAGATGCTTAGTAGCAGACACGGCCAGACGGGAGAAATTCAGGACTATGCCATGCCATGGAAGCCGGGAGAGCCAGGTGAAGTCTGTCAAGGTGGAGAATGATGTTTCCATTGGTTTTGGCAACAGGAAGGTTGCATGTGCTGACTGTGGCAGGTGACTTGGTGAGGAAGAGGCCAGTCCGGCAGGGCTTGGACAGGGAGGCAAGGTGAGGAAGTGGAGAAGATTCACTTGTAGTCAGGCTGCCTATTCTCATTTCCCTTTTGCAGAACTCGAGCCACCTGGCATAATAGGTTGTGGTTTGTCAGACCTTTTTAAAGTTCAAGAGGACATTGCATTTATGTCAACCAATTTATTTGAATGTTTCAGCAGAGTTAAATATCAGTTAATGAAAATACTTTTTCAGATTTATTTACTTGAAAGGCACAGTGGGGGGGGGGCACAACAGAGGGAAAGAGATATTCCCTCCACTGGTCCACTCTCAGGATGGTCCCAATGGCTGGGGCTTGTTCAGGCTGAGGCCAGGAGTCTAGAACTGCATCTTGATCTCCCACGTGGGTGGCAGGGGCCCAAGTACTTGGGGTATTGTTCCCTGCTCTCCCAGGAGCTGGATCAGAAGTAGAGCAGCTGGGACCTGATCTGTGCTCTAATACGGCATGCTGGCATCACAAGCGACAGCTTAACCCTCTGTGCCACAATGCTGGCCTCTAATATTATTTAGGCCAGGCAAATACAAAAGAGTGTTTCTTTTGGACTTGGTTATTCTATGTAAGGTCAGTTTCCAGTTAGTGAAGAGAGTAACTTTATCAGTTTTACTTATGGTGCTCATTAATTCTTCAGCAGAGTTGTATTCCATGCCTATGTTGTGTTTTGGACCCAAATCCTGGGAACTCAGGTGCACTGCCTGCCTCCCTGCCTTATTGAGGGCTCGCAGTCTAATGAGGATCAGGTAAGTCAACAGTACTGGCAAGGGGGCTTTGTGGCAAAGCAGGTAAAAACCGCCACCTGGGATGCTAGCATTCCATATGGGCACTGGTTCGAGACTGGCCACTCCGTTCCAGTCCAGCTCCCTGCTAATCGTCTGGGAAAGCAATGGAAGATGGTCCAAGTGCATGGGACCTTCTGCACCCACATGGGAGACCGAGAAGAAGTGGGCTTCAGCCTGGCCCACCTCTGGCGATTGTGGCCATTTGGGGAGTGAACCAGCAGGTAAAAGGTCTCTTTCTCTGTCCTCCTTCCCATAACTCTGCCTTTCAAATAAGTAAAAACTAATTTTTCTTAAACAGCATATGCAAATTGTATGGTAAAAACTGTTGTGTACTGTTGTTTGAAGCTGTCCTGCCAGGAGTGTGCAGAATCACTGGAAAGGACTTAAGGGAGCACGTAGCCCAGTTATTTTGCTTTGCACATAAACAAGTGTGTGGGGGTGAAGGACACATGAGACATTAAGGTCACACCTGGTTTTGGTGCTAGAGCAAGATTCAGACTCCAGGCTGTAGGAATCAGTGGCCATGTCTGATACCCACGACCATGCTCTCCTACTTCCCTTGATGACGAAATGGAAACGGAACTCGTATGCTGTTATAAATAGTGGGTGGATTTCCACATTCATCAGTGTTTAGAAATACTTGCAGTCCGCATGGCTTTGCTGTCTGACTTGATTGGAGGATAGGGAAGGGAAGGTAGTTAATGTTCCTGGTTAGCTGGATGAGCTTTTCTGCTAGTAAGAGTTTGGAATGGTAGATTGAACACTAAACTGGGGATGAAGTGGTCTTGGTTTTCCTCTTACCTGTTGTGAGTTGAGGCATAAAATCACGTTATTTATTCATGTTGGTTATTGTGTAACATTTGAGTTGTGGGGTATTGCACGGTGACCGTGGAGCAGAACTTCCTGTCGGGTGCACTCACCAGGACTTTGGGTCTTACGAAGCACTCTGATGGGCCCCTCTGTTTTAGAGAGCAAGGAAATTGAAACTATTTGAGAAGTACCTCCCATGTTGGAAAAATGCATATTCTTTTTGTAACAATTTAGGTCATTTTTCTTTTTGGGAATTCCCTTCCCCCTCAAAGAAATCCCCACCACATAGTTTACTACCGAAGAGTTCTGGCTCTGGCAGCGCCAGGTAGTTCTTCATACGCTGTTGGAATTGGATGTGGGCCCTTTTCAAAAAGTGTTTTAACTTTGAGGAATTTTTCAAGGCTTAAAATGCTAAGCTTTCTGGTGTTATCATTATGTGAAAATTGAGAGTGGAAAAATGGGTTGTTTTCTTGCTTGTTTTGGGGAAATAACTTACAAGCTCCAAAATCCAAATTAACTTTTTAACAATTTTAAAGCATGTGTGTTCATTGAGACCTGCCTTCCAGTGAGCTGCTATCCCACAACTCCAGAACATCTTTGTTCATATTTTGGTGTATTTCCTTCTGGTATTCGAATACATTATTGGACATTGAGATAAACTTTTCTGTTCATTCACTATTGCAACATTAGTATTTCCTGGAGGGCGTGATTTTTTTTTCAGTAGTCCAGCAAGGCATTCTTCAGAAGTGAGTGTGAATTTTTTATTTAAATGGACAATTCTTGCCTATATTTATTTTGTGGACAGAAAGTGGAG